>NC_057806.1:538550896-538612499 GCF_018294505.1 Triticum aestivum | reverse complement strand
TCCCACCGAGTGGAGAGCAATCCTCCCACTCGGGGGCTTAGCTGCAGTCCAGCACTCGCCTAAGCTCTCTCACTCGGAGGCTTAGCTGCAGTCCCGTACTCGCCTAAGTTTGAAAAATCCTACCGAGTGGAGAGCAATCCTCCCACTCGGGGGCTTAGCTGCAGTCCAGCACTCGCCTAAGCTCTCTCACTTGGAGGCTTAGCTGCAGTCCAGTACTCGCCTAAGTTTGAAAAATCCTACCGAGTGGAGAGCAATCCTCCCACTCGGGGGCTTAGCAGCAGTCCAGTACTCGCTAAGTTCGAAACATATCCCTATCCGCAAGGATGACGAGGTGCATGTCGACTGCAACCTTCTCCTTCGGAGCTACGACACAAGTACAACGTACGCTCCATCCCTATCCACAAGGACGACGAGGTGCAGGTCGACTACAACCTTCTCCTTCAAAGCTACGGCACAAGTACAACGTACGCTCCATCCCTATCCGCAAGGACGACGAGGTGCAGGTCGACTGCAACCTTCTCCTTCGGAGCTACGGCACAAGTACAACGTATGCTCCATCCCTATCCGCAAGGACGACGAGGTGCGGGTCGACTACAACCTTCTCCTTCGGAGCTACGACACAAGTACAACGTGCGCTCCATCCCTATCCGCAAGGATGATGAAGCGCAGGTCGACTGGAGCCACCACTTCAAAGCTGCATCTCTAGCGCAAAGACTATTCCGAGAAGTGAACAAAGTCCATTCGAAGGCAAAACGCAAGCACATTCGGAGATAAACCAAATTTGGATAAATCCTAAAGTTCCAAGCAGCAAATCAAAAGTATTCGGGCATCAAGCCCAAAGGAGTTTAACGGTTACAGCAATTACTTGGCATTCCGAGGCAAATTTAAAGCAGATTCAAGTCTCATAAGTTTGTTCACTCTGCAAGAGGAGGGCTGGTAGGCTCCACGAATGAGTCCAGGTCGATCCCATCAGTGATCCGAGTAGCGAAAGCAATGGAAGTCTCCATGAAGGACTAAAAGTCATGATTTTTGGTGTTAGCGACTTTGATCGCAGCCAGCTTGTCTTCATGAGCCTCCTTGCAATGGACTCGCACCAAGGACAGCGCCACGTCAGCACCACACCGGGCGGAGAACTTCTTCCATTCTTGCACTCGGTCGGGGATCTCGTTCAGTCGAGCCATCAGGGATTCCAGGTCATTTTGAAGCGTCGCCCTCGGCCAAAGTGATGAGTCGATTCAGGAGACTACCTCCTTCAGGCGCATGAGGTAGCTTGTGGCGCTGGCGATACGGGACTCCAGTCGGAGCACGTTCATTGCAGTTTCGTCGGAAACTGGAGAAGCGATAGGGTCCAGACCTGTCTCGACCTTTCCAGTTTCCTCGTCGAAGTCTTGGCAGAATTCTGCAGCCAAAAATTAGTAAGTCGACCGAGCAGGATCCGATCGCAAGCATCAACACAGTCGGTTTAAAAGAAATACCTTCCAGCGTGAGATAGAGCTTCTTGGCAAGAGTCCTCAGATAAGCTTCCGTGTCATTCCTCTTGCAGATCGCGGACTCTAGCTTTTCATTCAGGGCAACCTTGTCCTTCTTCAGACTAGTCACTTCACGGTTAGCTTCATTGAGGCAAGATTTCAGTTTGTTCACCTCCCTTTCCAGCGTCCCGACTGAAGCAAGCTTTTGGTCTGCGAGAGCAGTTTTATCTTTGGTTGCTTTTTGCGCGGTGGCAAGGTCCGAGTCCTTCTTCTCCAGAGCCAACTTCATTTTCTCTGCAAAAGAAGCAATCGAATCAAACAAGGGATCAAAGAAATATATTGAAAGTCAGTCGACAGCCAGTTACCTTCCATACCGGCAGCTTCGTCTTGAGCTTTCTTCAGATTCTGCTAGGCCAATTCCAAGTCGTGAGTTGCCTCTGCTTCTCCTCAAGTTCAGCAAACTTGGAAATAAGAGCACAAGACTTCTGCAGAGGGCAAAAGACGGGTCAGTCGATAAGACCAAAGGTTGTTTACTTCTGAGTGAATAAAACCTAAAGAAGTTCGCTTAGACCCCAGCCGACTGCACACAGTCGACTGAGGTCTCGGGGGCTACACCAAGCGGGTGCACTTGGCGTGCCCCCGCTGATTAAGACCCAACTCGACCGGTCCGCCCGGACCAAGTAAAAAAAGTTCAGACCACAGTCGACTGCGGTCTCGGGGACTATACCCAGTAGGTGCACTTAGCGTGCCCCCACCGGTTCAGATCCTACTCGACTGGTCCGCCTAAGTCGAGTGGAAGAAAAGAAAAGGAAAGGAAGGTAGAACTCAGACCCCAGTCGACTACTAGCAGTCGACCGCGGTCTCGGGGACTACACCCAGTGGGTGCACTTAGCATGCCCCCACCGGTTCCGATCCCACTCGCCCAGACCGAGTGGAAGAATGCAACTACCAAAGACAACAAAACACCCAGTGGGTGCTCTGATTCGACGCAAACAACAGGAGATTGTGTAGAAGAAATTTTTTCGGGTAGCATATCCTCATAGAACAAGAGCAGTCGGAAAGTCTACTTACCTGGACATTGGCCCGAAGAGCAGCGCTGGCGTCGTAGGCAGCCTGGCTATTCTCATGCACCGTCTTCACCCGCTCCATCATCACGTCAGCCTGTCAGATGGCTTCCGCAGCCGCTTCCGACTGGTTGTCCGGGACGGGGTAGCTGGTGAAAAAGAGAGCAGACGACCCAAGTGTGGCAGCTTGGAGCTCCGTGGCGTGGAGTTGGACGACTAAGGGAATCACCAGTGCAGTCGACGGTGCAGGGTGCTCACTCGACAAGGGTGCAGCGAAGGTTACAGAGGCACTGCCCGCGTCTTCAGGTTGACGGACGGGTGGTGTTGTTGTTGGCCCTTGCCGAGACATCTTGCCAGCTGCTACCTTCTTGCTCTTCCTGGGCTTAAGAGCCACATCTTCATCGTCATCTGGAAGATCGATGATGTTGGGTGGAGCTGCAAGACAGATCATTCCACCCCAAGTGAACCACTAGAATGCAATTGACCAAGGAATCAAGAACAAGATCATAAGAGTTTCTACCTGGGTTAGAGGTAACCGCGTCTTCCATCTCCTCGTCTCGGTACTGGAGGGAAGAGGTTCCTGATGTAGCAGCACTACAAAGACCCGCATCCAGTCGGTTACGCTCTGTTATTCGAGTCGAAGAAAAGAACAAGTCAGATGATTACCCGAAGATAGTAGGGACGGTCACTTTGATCCTGGGCAAAGCCTTTGGCAGTTTGAAGGAGGTGGCTTTCGATGCTTTTGGCACTGGAGGCGGCACAACTTTGGGCTGCTTCGGAGCCTTCTCAATCGGCGTTGGGGAAGACGTCCTGGGACGCTTCGAAGACTGCCCAATCGGCGCGGACACCAGGCCCGGAGCGCTCGCCGGGTCGTGAGCGTGTTTCGATCTCCTCTCCCTGCGAGGAGGCGAGTCGACCTCTTCGTCATTAGTCGATTCGTCGCTCTCCTCGTCCTCCTCGGCATCCGAGTACCCTTCGCCGCTCTTGCCCCTGCTCGCTCCTTCCTCGACGTCTTGCTCCTGCACTCCGTTGGGCATTGAGTACATGTCAATGAGGGACTGAAAAGAAAACGATCAAAAGAAATTCAGTCGACCATCAACAAGATGTCACACAGTGAATCGGAAAGATACTTGATAGAACAGAATCATACCTGCTCCGGTTGACGCGAGTGGTCGAATGGAATCACCCTACTAGACCCCCGAGGGTTGTCTTTGTTGCTGGTGATCCCCATCAGCCACTTCTCCAAGGTGTCCTCGCTGACGTCCTCCGGGTGGATCCGAGTGGAATCCTCGAGCCCAGAGTACATCCACATCGGATGATCACGTGCCTGAAGCGGTTGGATGCGTCGACCGAGAAAGACCTCCAGCAGGTCCATCCCGGTCACCCTGTCGCCGACGAGTTGGACGACCCGCTCGACCAGCACCTTGACCTGCGCCTTCTCTTCTGGAACCACCTTCAGGGGGCGGGCTTCTCCACTCGAGCCAAAGAAAAGGGAGGAAGTCCAGTCGACTGACCCGGGGTCGGCTGGTCCTTGCGATAAAACCAAGTCGACTGCTAGCCCCGGACCGAGTCGGAAAGGATCATTGCTGGGAAGGTGCTCTTGCTCCTCATCTGGATCCCCAGGCCCCCGCACATCTGGATCACCTGCGTCCTCTCATCACTCGGATTGGCCTTTTTGACCGACTGGGAGCGGCAGGTGAAGATGTGTTTGAAAAGACCCCAGTGCGGTTGACAGCCCAAGAAATTTTCACACATTGAAACGAAAGCAGCCAGATAGACTATGGTGTTTGGAGTGAAATGGTGGAGCTGAGCCCCAAAGAAGTTCAAAAAGCCCCGGAAGAAAGGATGGGGAGGCAGTGAGAATCCGCGATCTACGTGGGTGGCGAGGAGAACACACTCACCCTCCCTTGGCTGCGGCTCGGTCTCGTTCCCCGGGAGCCGTGCCGACTTGTGGGGGATCAGTCCCCCCTCCACCAGGTCGTCGAGGTTGTCCTGGCTGATCGTCGAGCGGATCCAGTCGCCCAGGATCCAGCCCGGCGGCAGGCCAGATCTCGACGAGGATCCACCCTGGCTGGTCCGCTTTCCCTTCGCCTTCGCGGTCACCTTCTTCGCGCGCTCCAGCGCCACCGTCTTCTCTTTCCCCATGGTGACGGATCGAGCTCGAGCGAGGGTCCGACGATGAGAGCAGAAGCGAGCGTGGCGGAGAGGTCGGAGGAAGAAGAAAAGAGAATGGGAGCGCATGGGGCAGAGGCCTGGTCCGGTGCCTTTTATAAGGTCGTTCCCCGAGTGACTGACTAGTGGACCCAGACAATCTAAACAAATCCCACAACAGTCGCGCACGCAGTACGTGGCGAAAAAGGTGGCGCGGAGATCGAGGAGACTTGCCTAATCCGTCCCGATTACCACGGTCTCACCCGTCTGGCGCGCTTCCTGAAATTCGAATCCCGCGAAATCCGCGGAGAGCAGAGCAACTTGTCAGACTGAAGGCAAATGCCCTCTACATTATCATTCGGAATTCTATCGTGAAAATTCACTCAACAAAAACCAAGAATGGACCAAGGCGACTGAAAAAGGAGTCGACGTCGTCTCCTCAATTCATTGTTTCAGAACAAGATATACTCATAGCACAAAGAATGAGTCGAAAGTGTTCCCAACTCCTTCCTCACTCAAACCCTGATCCATTCGGGGGCTAATGATGAAGGTATGTACCTAGGGTAGGGTCATGGATTTGTCCATCATACCCTCCCCAAGGACATCTCTACAAAGAATCAGAAGCAGTCGAAGAGAAACCATCATCCACTCGACCATGAAGATGTGTTCACTCGACCACCTAGAAGACACTCGACCACCAGAAGATGAGAAGCCCTTCACTCCGCAACGGTCGGGGTTTAAACCATAGCGTTATGGACATTTATAGCACTTTACTTCGGACGTTACCAGTAACGCTCCTCCTTTATGAACATTGAACCCTGTGTAACGGAGGGGAGCTGGGGTCCTGGCACACTCTATATAAGCCACCCCTCCTCTGGGACAAGGGTTCACACTTTCTGTAATTCACACGCATATATCCAGTCGACCGCTTCCGGGCTCCGAGACGTAGGGCTGTTACTTCCTCTGAGAAGGGCCTGAACTCGTAAAACTCGCGTGTACAACTTCTCCATAGCTAGGATCTTGCCTCTACATTCCTACCCCCCTATTCTACTGTCAGTCTTAGAACCACAACAATGCGTGATTAGTTCTTTGTAGACCTTTGGGTCCGTAGTTAGTAGCTAGATGGCTTCCTCTCTCTCGTTGAATTCTCAATACAATGGTCTCTTAGAGACCCATATGATGTAACTCTTTTTGCGGTGTGTTTGTTGGGATCGGATGAACTTTGAGTTTATGATCAGATCTATCTTTTTATATCCATGAAAGTTATTTGAGTTTATTTGATCTCTTATATGCATGATTGCTTATAGCCTCGTATTTCTTCTCCAATATTTGGGTTTTGTTTGGCCAACTTGATCTATTTGTCTTGCAATGGGAAGAGGTGCTTTGTAGTGGATTCAATCTTACGGTGCTTGATCCCAGTGACAAAAGGGGAACTGACACATATGTATCGTTGCTACTAAGGATAAAACAACGGGATCTATCTCTACATAGATAGATCTTGTCTACATCATGTCATCGTTCTTATTGCATTACTCCGTTTCTCCATGAACTTAATACACTAGATGCATGCTGGATAGCGGTCGATGTGTGGAGTAATAGTAGTAGATGCAGGCAGGAGTCGGTCTACTAATCTTGGACGTGATGCCTATATAATGATCATTGCTTGGATATCATCATGATTATTTGAAGTTCTATCAATTGCCCAACAGTAATTTGTTTACCAACTGTTTGATATTTTTCTCAAGAGAAGCCATTAGTGAAACCTACGGCCCCCGGATCTCTTTATCATATATTTGCCTTTGCGATCTATTTTTCTTTTGCTTTTATTTTCATATCTATTAAACCAAAAATACAAAAATATCTTGCTACATTTTATTTATTTATTTTATTTGGTGTTCGATCTATCAATCTAGTATAATTTATCTCACGTCTGTTTGCCAGCTTGAGGCGCCGTTACCCGAAAGGGATTGACAACCCCTTTAACACATCGGGTTGCAAGTAGTTGTTATTTGTGTGCAGGTGTTGTTTATGTTGTGTTGCTTGGTTCTCCTACTGGTTCGATAACCTTGGTTTCATTACTGAGGGAAATACCTACCGCTATTGTGATGCATCACCCCTTCCTCTTTGGGAAAATACTGACGTAGTCCTAGCAGACATCACGTGCATGGCTGGCGGGACCTGTAAGGCGGGGGCGGGCGGGCATGCATGCATGGGGGAGGCAACGGGCGCGGAGGACTGCGAGTCCAGGTGGTTGCGTGGCGCGAGCGGAGTGGGCGGGGTGGGGTAGGTGGGATACAGCGCGGAAAATCCGAGGAGGGGGCATGGGACAGTGTGGTTGGGATCTTTTGTGGCAACCGCGGGTGGTGCGTAGGGAAAACAGGATTCATCAAAAACTACATGACGAGAGGTGTGATAACTTTACGGGTGGAGAGATCGAAGCACCTGTAGCCTTTCTGCTCGCGTGGGTAGCCAATGAAGATTCATCTAGTGGAGCGTGGCGAGAGTTTGTGCGGGGCGGTGGCAGAGAGGTTAGGGAAACAAAGGCACCCAAACGCGCGAAGGTGATCGTATGTAGGGTTTTCACCGTAAAGAAGAAAGTGTGGGGTAAAGTGGTGGATGGCACGGGAAGGGTGAATGTTGAGATGGCTGTTGGCAGTGTGGAGAGCTTCAACCTAGAATGGCTGAGGGTGATGTGCTTGGAAGAGCAGGGTGCGGACCACGTCATTGGTTGTACGGATATGGCACTCCGCTTTGCCGTTTTGTGGGAAGGTATGCGGGCACGTAAGGCGAAAGGAAATACCATTAGTGGAGAAGAACTCTCGGAGTTGGGTGGTGAGGAACTCACTGCCATTGTCACACTGCAAGCATTGCAATAAAACATGAAATTGAGTGAGGACAAAAGAAAAGAAACGTTGTAACGTGGCGCATGTGTCGGATTTGGCACAGAGTGGAAAGACCCAAGAATAATGTGTGTGATCATCCAAAATAATAAGATAGTACTTGTAGCCCGAAAAACTAATGCTCGGTGAGGTCCACAAATCGCAATGCAAGAGTTGAAATGGCACGGTGGTATAAGAGGTAGAGGTAGGAAACGGAAGTCATGTGTGCTTGCCCAATTGGCAAGCGGTACAAAGTGGCGACAAGGAAGCTTTATTACATCTTGGTGGAACATCAAAGGGAAAATAAAACTAATGTAGAGGAGTCCGAATTGCCGAGCCGCTTATGCCAAAGATCCGATGAGGTGGTAGTGAAGGCCACGAGAGGGGTGTCGCCGTGGTTGCCGAAGAAGCGGTAGAGGTCGCCGGAGCTATTGCACCTCAGAAGGACCGCCTTGGTTTGAAGGTCCTTCACAGAAAAGCCGAGGGGGTCAAACTCCACGGAACATAAATTATCGCGAGTGAATTTGCGGACGAAAATAAGATTTTGAATAACATTAGGTGAAAGTAATATATGAGTAAGATAGAAGGGTCGAGGAGGGAGGCGAGTGTTACCAACGGCAGCCACCAGAAGACGAGCCCCATTGCCAACAATAATATGATGAGTATTATGCGCTAATAAAGGATGAGACTCGTCGAGGATACCTGGGTTCCCAGTGACATCGGATGACGCGCCCGTGTCCATAATCCACTCGGCTTGAGCAGGGAAGGCCGCCCCGTAGCTTGGCGCAGAGTGGAACATCGCCGAGGCGTCCCATGAGTACGGCATGGAGTAGGGCACGGGCGGAGCAGAAGGCTGCATCACGGGGTAGGCGTGCGTGGGCGCGCCAGGGCGGGGGCCGAGGACGCCGGCCGAGTTCGGCGGGATCCAAGGAGCACGCGGTGGGGGGAAGGGCATGCCCATGGGCGCGAAATACCCCAGCCAGGGTTGCTGGGTGGCCCAGCCACCGCGGGAGCGTCACCGCGACCACGGCCACGGCCACGCCCCTGCGGCCACCACCACGGTTTCTGCCACGAGCAGCGCGGTCAGCACCGCGGCCAACTCCACCACCGCCAGGAGGGCCGCGGTCACCCCCGCCTTGAGCAGAACGATAGCCGCGATCGCCACCGCGGCCGCCGTTGCGGTCACCACCACGATTGTTGCCGGAGTGGACAGCAAGGATCTGCGCGCCCTCGGCGCGCGCCCGCTTGTCGAGGGCGAGCTCGGCTAGCACCAGACGGGACCGAGCTTGGGCGAAGGTGGGCAGCGGGACGGTGGACTGGATGATCGCCGCTTGGAGCTCGAATTTCTTGCCGAGACCGTCCGACATCTGCAAGGTAAGGGTACGGTCGGTGACCTGTTCCCGAACATCAGCGAGGGCCGCAGCGAGGCCTTGGAGGCGGTGGAAATAGTCATTGATCGACTGGTCCCCGCGCACGGCCGCCCGGAACTCCTGGCCAAGGTGCATCACAAGCTCTGCCTCGTTCTCTAGGAAGTACTCGTGGAGGTGCCGCCAGATGGTGTAGGCGGTGGAGCCCGCCGGTGCGACGACGTCGAGAAGATCGCCGGCGATGGTGGCAAAAAACCATAGGACGATTGTGTTGTCGTCATCACGCCAGCGCGGGTTTGAGAGGGGTGCAGCGGCACCGTCGCGGATGTGGTCGTCGGCGTGGAAGCGGACGAAGATGAGATTGATCATTGAAGTAGTTTCTCCAGCGGATGAAGTTAGCGCCGTCGAGAGAGAGTTTGAAATCGACTATGTGGGAGATACTGGATGGGAGGGGTTCAGCCGGAGCAAAGGTCACTGCGACGGCGAGGGGATGGTGGTAAGGGGACTGGTGGTGAGGGGCAGGTTGCCGGACGAAGGAAGGTCAGGGGTGGGCGCTGCGCGCGGAGCCGGGGGAGAAGCAGCGGCCGCCGCTTCCGCAGCAGCGAGGTCGGCAGCCAAGAAGGTTGTGATGCCGCCGGTGTTGTCGGCATCGGTCGGCAGAGGGGAGGTAGGGCTAGTCTACATGGGTAGGGAAGGAAGAACCAGCTCTGATTACCAAGAAGAATGGTGTAACCCTGTGCGCACTGTATTACTCACAGAAAGAAGATACATATACAGAGAAGGCAACCTCCGATCCCTACATGCAAGATCGTGGAGAGGAGGTGTCGTGAAGCTAGCCAGCTACACCGTCAGGACTAGGTCCTGCCATTACACCCGTGGATAACTCAGACACATATACATGATAATGATACAACTCAACATGTTCATCAAACGTACATACTATATAGATCATCAAACGGAGCATATTCATCAAACGGACATACTATATAGATCATCAAACGGACATACAAATGCTACATAGATCATGATCATCAAACAGACATGAAATGGATATAATTCACATAAACGATCATCAAACGGGCATAATTCACATAAACGATCATCAAAGATGTCCACAAAGACAAATTCTAACTAGATCAGTAATAATGAAAATATACACCGAATCAACGGGCATAATTCACATAAATGATCACCAAAAGATGTCCACAAGCACAAATTCTAACTAGATTAGTAAAACTAAAATATAAAGACATCAACGGGCATAATTCACATAAACGATCACCAAAACATAATTTACATAAACGATCACCAAAAGATCACCACAGTTTAGCTGACGGACAAATTCTAACTAGATTAGTAATAATGAAAGTTAAAGACGAAGAGAGCGCTGACGGACAAATTCTAACTAGATTAGTAATAATGAAAGTCAAGACGAAGAGAGCGCCGAGCTTCACCACTTTCACGCTAGCCCTTTCATCTGGGTAGGCGTCCAGAAAAGGACGATGAAGCCTTTCATCCTCCGAACGACGCGGTCATGTGGGGTCCTGCTTTGGCTTGACGACTCTCATTGTGTGCTTTTGGTTGAGCTTGGCGACTCGCCACGCGGGCACAAATCCAGGCCCTGCTGGAGCACCTTTATGTTCTTCCTCCAGAGCCGGTGGGCACAGCTCCAGGCCCAGCTGGAGCACTTTTGCGTTCTTCCTCCAAAGCCGGCTTGCGTTCTTTCTCCACAGCCGGCGGACGTCCATCTTTGTCGTCATAAGTGAATGGCGGCAAACCCACGCTAGGAGCCGCTCCTCCTCGTTCGGCATCCCACCGTGCGACAGCCTCCGATGTGGTGGCGGCTGACTCCATTGCCAGACGCCTCTCGCGGTGGGCAGCGCGCCTTCGATTCAGGCGTGCATGTCCTCGGCATTGGTAGAGCGGCCACTAAAACCCTTCGCTGCCCTGCCGGACACTAGTGGGAAAAAGCCTTAGTAGTGGCGTTCCACAAACGTGGTTACTGGCGCGGAAGCCAAACGCTAGTAGTATAGCGCCGAGGACATACACCGGTAACATGAGGTGTCGCAGTAGAGCCAGAACTGCCGCCCTTGTCCCCTCGCGACCATTGAAACGTGATGCGGAGGGCCAGCTTGTCCTCGTCGCCAGCCGCGTACGAATGCATCCCAGTCGTCATCGTTGGAGTGGCTGCCGATGCCGGACATAAAAGTCATTACCAGACACCTCATAGTCCACGGACATCTCATACAGCTGAGCGAATAATGTCAAAGCCTAAAATAAATCAGGTAATATGATAATACGTGGGCATTGATATCAAATCTAAGACTTTGGGCTAGTTTCGCTGCGATGAAATCTAAAAACCATAGTACGTATGTAATCTTTGTTTAATCTAAGACATGCTTAGTTTGCACACCTGATTGGGATGCCGTAATCTTTCGTCTATTTTACCACAGATATTTTACTCGAGATGTGCGCCATATTCCTTTTCTTGCACTTAGACCTGTCAATATGTGATACTGTTTAAGTTCAAAAAAAAAATATGTCATACTGTTTCGTCTATTTTCAAACAAGAAGCCTTCACTCTGCTTCAATCGATAGTTCTGGACTCAACTTCAGTTAAAAACAACAGTTTTGCTAAAGCACATCTAAATATGCTATAAGTATTGCACATCTATTTCAAAAAAAATCCTATGTCATTAATTTTACGCTAAGATTCATGCAAGCATTTTCTTTTATTTTTTTTCTTTTTCTTTCTAGCTTGATTGAATCACTTAGATGTGCCCTAGATAAACCTGTCTGAAGACAAGACAATCATTTCAGAGCCAAAGAAGGGTCATGTGGTCGAATCTGGTTCCTCAATGGACTCTGGTCATCCGTTTGGCATTTTACTGCATAGGCTAGGGGTAGGTAGATCCAGCAACAAAATTCCCTAGCAACCGCAAAAAAAAAAAATCCCTAGCGTAATATGGATATCACTACTAATCAGATACAAGTAGGTTTTACCCCGCAAAAAAAGATACAAGTAGGTTTTGGCATGCGATACGCTGGCTACAATGTACAATATTCAGAACTCTGCCCGAAGCACAGCTGGTGTGCGAAGAAAACCGGTCGCGAAAGCGCGCGGTGTCAAAATCCGTAGGCAACAGAGTAGGCCAAGCAGCCTACTGAATTTCAGTCGCCCCGTTTTCATTTTGACAGAAAGACTATAAGGGAGGCCCCTACGGTATAATTGGTACAACGAACCCAAATTGCAATCACTATGCCTTGAACCTGGGTGGGTGGAAAGGCATCAACCCCTTTCTAGCACTAGGCTATGACTCAGTCTGCTTCCTCGCCCCATTTCTCCTTGGGTATCTCACCAGAGTCAGTGATCAGCACCTTCTTCCTCGGCTTGCCGTTGTAAGTGCCTGCGCCCCCTTCAATGGCGTAGACATAATCCATTCCCTGAATCACCCTGCCAAAGACCACATGCTCCCCATCCAACCTGCAGCGCTTGCCATTTCAGAAGTCGTAGATTGGTCAATGTTAAGTTGAGTGCAGACATATGGTGTAATCGAGCTTACCAGCCTGTCTTGATTGTGGTTATGTAGAACTGGGATCCGTTGGAATCAGTTCCAGAATTTGCCATAGCAACAACACCTGCAAGATCACAAGGTAACTCCAATTTCAGAAACAGGGTATTCACATTACGAGGTATTTAAAACAAGGCAGAACATGCCGAAAGAATATTGAAGAACAAACACCACGTAACTTAGTGTAGTGATGCACACAATCATACACACACCCACTTCCAGCTCTATTTTCAGTACTCATCTATGCCAGAATGTACCTTTTAAGTTTAACACTGAGAAACCCCACTAGGTGTATTTTGCGTACTTTCAATTGTGTAATGTAGTGGTCAATCTTGCCATATGAGGGCTGAAAAATTAGGAGCAAACGGGATTTTGCAGGCGTACTAGTGCATTAGTACACCCAAAGGTGCTCGTGGACATTACATGTGGCCCTCAAGGATCAAGGTTTTACACTACTGTCTCATTGGAACTTGCTTCGTCGCCAGATGTAGTGTTTACCAGCTTCAGTGATGCACCAAGGCCCCAGTTCAATCTGCTTGGTCGGCTTGAGGCTGAGAAGACAGTTGCCTCAGCTAAGGAGACAGCATTTCCTTTTTCTCTGGTACGTTTGCTTTAATGCTAAAAGTGTGAGGGAGCTCTGTAGATAATATTTATCTGAGTCTCTGAGACAATCTCAAACAAATAGTTCAGAGCCTCATGCAATACGCCAGCACTTACGGAGGACAGACGAAATAATAAAGATAGCCTATGTAGGAACTTCGCCAGTGGCGGTCACAAAATAGATGGTAGTTGTCTTCATCTCTACTCCTAAAAAGGAATCAGTTGGTCGTGATGTTGTGTCTGACATCTATCGATTTCGACCGTCAGATCTACATCCAACATATGCCAAGCCAGCTGTGGCACTTTTACAGAGAGACACCCGCCACTCCGCTCCATGCTTTTGCACAAAACCCCTCCTTCACTCTCGTGCAGCCCCATCACTCCACCTCCAGCCAGCCATGGAGCTCCGCTCTGGCGGTGGCCACCGCCGGCGTCGTCCACTCCCGACGCCTCACATGCCTCCTCTCCCTGCAGCCTCCCAACCCTCACATCCCTCCACCACCACCACGGCCCGCCATCCCTTCTCCAAACCATCTCCTCCACCTCCTACATCTCCTCCCACGCCATCCACGGCGCATCTCCTGCCTCCTCATCTATCCTAGCAGTCCCATCGCCCACCATCACCACCACGCCCCCTCCTCCTTGCTGTACCCTCCCCCCTACCCGTGTATGAGCCCGCCTTCGCTAGCTACGGCCATGGTCACCGTTTCCATAGTTGCTTAGACGATGGCAGCACATCATGGAAGTTAATCGATTTGGCGGCCTTCCACCCCTAACGGCAGCCGGCTCTCAAGATCCTCGCCCATCCACGTACAGATTGCCTTGCTTCAACGATGCTGGTCACTGTATGAATACTAGCTGCTCGATAAATGCCAGAGTATGTATACTGCCTTGTACGTGTGGTATAAGCCTCATTCAGTTGGTAGATGCAATTTTCATGTGATTTTGTTATAAAATTACTGCATATGTTATGGATTAGTTATTTCAAAAGATATAATCTTCTTGCTCACATTGTGCGAGGCAACATCCTGATGACGGGAGATTGAATTCATGCTCTTAAAAATTATCAACTTATTATAACTTCTTTCAAAGAAATTATTAGCATTCCCATGTATATGCGCATATGCACGTCAAAAATTGGTCCCTTGAATTGAAGTTGCTTGTGAGATTTTGCAAAAGCTACTAATATCAGCTATTCTGCTCGTATTACAATTTCTCCAAAGATATTGATTTTTCATTGTACTGGACTCTCCTGTTAATTAAACTTCACAGAAAAGTCGGTCTCAATGGTGCAGAGGAAAGGAGAAGGGAATTCAGTATGGAGAATAGGAGGGAGGACAGATCCGGAAGCACCAAGATAAATAAGTGAGCTTCGCATTAGCTCATAGTCCCAGAGGAGGACAACGCCCAGGCTACCCATCCGGGGAAAGTATCGGGTGCTCCCAACCTTGAGGTACTCCCGGTGCTCCAATGTAAAAAAAAACATTTTTAAATGTTTCAAAAAATTCCGGAAAAAATGTGAATGTTCACAATGAATGTGACTAAAACCCCTAAAAATTTCAGGTCCAAAATCGAAACGCAAATTGAGAAACAAAAATGTGAAATCTAGCATGAATAGTGTAAAAAAAAAAAGCAACACTGACACTATTCACATCTGGATTCAAGGCTGGGAGGACCCGATACTTTCCCTACCCATCCGTTCATTCCTGCCAACCTTGTTCTACCCAACTCCCTGGGTGGGTTAGTTTTGTGTAAGCCTGGCCAATCTTTCTCCGCCTCGTACCTCTCTGATCCGTTCATGCTTGCTTAGGTCCTAGGTTGCATCTTTATCTGTGTTTTCATTAGAGCGCAGAAAAAACATCATTTGTACTTTAGATCTTGTTTTGCTGCACTTTAGCTTGGAGAGCACTTGTCCTTATCGTTGCTATTTTTTCTTAGAGTTGCTACAGCAGTTGGTACACGAATTAGTTGATTATATAAGGCAACATTGTTGTATTTTTCATAAAGAACCGATTACATATCATTCTATTCTCCATTTTCCAAGTTCTTCCTCCATTTACCCGATTCATTAAGATATAATTCGTGTGTGTGAAAATACTAAATTAATTTGGATTTAGGTGAAGTGAACAATGGGAGGATGGTGGAGACCTTGGAGCTGGAGAAAAGACATCGCATATTGTGGCCATCATTTATTGTTGATTTGTTGAGTTAGACATGACATGGTTTATTTTGTACATTATCCTGCCTTTGTTTCAAAACTATGTTGGGGTCACAATTCCCAGGCATACGGGCCTACATTTGAGAAACTCTCTCAACCTTGCATAGCTAATATCAAAAGAATGATATACAAGCTGGAGCAATTACATTATTAAGGTTAGAAACAATCTATTCAGAACTGATTATTGGATATGTGCATGTTTGAATTTCGCATGTACAGTATGGTGAGGCACCTATTTTCAGTACAAACAGATCTTTTAGTTCCTTTTTTTAGTGAATTGTACCTGCATGGTGACTTTTGTGATAATACTTTCATGTTTATATGTGTATTTCTTAATAGCTTCATCTTTGTTGTGTTGTTTCCATTGTATTCGATTGTTACTGATTTCCCTGTATTGGATTGTTGCACCTATTTCTCTGTATTACCGTCTCGGCAGTATGACTAAGACATGAGTGCCACACATGCTATTGTAACACCTTCATTGACAAAACAATAGTTAGCACTTATGTGCTTATATGCATCAATGGCCTGGGGAGAATTGTTAAGGTTTGTAACAGTCTGATGAATTCAAGTACGAACAGAACAATAGTTAGAACACATGCTACTGTGATGAATTCAAGTACGGACCTTGGCGAGAATGAACAACATAAAAGTGTGTGGCGCTAACAGTGCAGCATGCAAAAAGAAGTCAAACTCCTTTAACCCTCACACGTAGTTATTATGCAAATCATTTGTTTTCTTTCTTGTAAATATTGTACTAACTGATTCATGATCTGACTTATTTTAACACAACTGCATGGTTATAAGTTTGAAATTCGAAGCGTGGGTGTGGGAGAATTGGGGGATTGTGAGACGGATGTGCCATCGACTATTAATCACGAGCTTGCAATGGGGAGGTCGGCATAGTCGATGCAGGAAAAAGAATGGGGATTTAACGGTAAAAGCTGACAATGTTGTTTGATGTGCACGAGAATCCTTAAAGCATATGTCTAACATGATTAGTGTTGAACCAGTGAAAATATATGGCCCCGCGGCAACACATGGGCAATTAACTAGTAGAACATAAGTGTGTTACTAAGTTGGTATATAACTAAAGGCAAAGTTAAAACTGAACCGAAAAAAAGGAATCCCTGGTTGCACATCTGACCTGGATGTGTATGTTTCACACTGAAATTCTCATCTGGGAAGGTGCCTCCATATATAGATTCGCGTGCTTTCCCATCACCTCTAACTATGTCACCACCCTGAATCATGAAACCTGGGATGATTCGATGAAATGGTGTTCCTTTATAGTGAAGAGGTTTACCCTTGGGCCCATCACCCTTTTCACCTGCAATAATGAACAAAGTACAATATGAAAAATCACCTCAAGGAAATCAAGTAAGACAGCATGCAAACAATTCAAGGAAGAACAATACCTGTACAAAGGGCTCTAAAATTTTCTGCAAAATGCAGGAATAAAAAATATCAGTACCGAAAATAAACTTCATAAGTGAAAGATAGTATTCCTATATATTACTAAACTGTTCCTTTGGCAAGATATTTGAAAGGTGGAAGATATTTAGGATAGTTCATCTGTTGACGCCTCTTTTTCATTATTAACAACCACAGACATCTTAACAAAATGAATGGAAAGTTGCAAACAAGCAGACAAGGTTGGGGTGTAGGCATGCATCTACACATCAGTCTTCCTCCACTAAACTACTGAGAACAATGACCATCCAATCAATTTCCAGTTTTCGCCATTTTATAGTATCTAACAAGGAGCACAAGACCTCAGCATAAATAACTTTTTTGTACGAAAGATTTTATTTCACAACAGGATAACCATGCAATCTTTGACTAGGTCGTTACCCCCAAAGAGTTATATGCTTCAATAGGAAAATATAAGCATGAGTAGAAAGAGAGACAGAGGGTGTGAAAATACCAACTGTCTTTGGCACAACTTCCCCATAAAGACCAATGACAATTCTACCTGTAACAACAGGCCAGACAAGAATTAGGGCAGCCAGAAAATGGTTGTTAAGAATATGTGCTGTTACAATGCAAAGTACAGCGTGACATCAGAAGAAAAATGATGTTATGAAAGAAGGATATACCTATATTTTGGCCATCAATTTCCACGTCCAGGTATACCCTGTGAGTAACTGCTGGTAACTGAACATATGCAGCCCTCTGTCCAACATGAAAAGGAAAAAAATGGTAAATGTTCTGTAATCCTGAATCATCAGTTCATCACCTGGCTAGTCACTGCTAGCAACAAGGCAGTCGCGGTAGTCATGAAAAGGAAAAATGTCCGCATCACGAAGCCGCTACCAACAAGGCAATGAATGGACTAGGTACAGACATGCACATTGAGAATGGAGCAGGAAGATCCAGTCCGATTCCGCCTTATCGACACTCCCTACGAGACTGAACTACCAAGCACGGAACGGCCGCACCAGATTCAGGCCTGTTTCTAAGGCACAACCGGACCAGACCAACCAACCATTGGAAGCTCCCGGAATGGGGAAGTGCGCGAGCCGTACCTGGCTACGGGGGTAGGAGGAGAAGGCGAGGTAGAGCACGAGGCAGGCGAGGAACCCGACGGCCGCCTTCCGCAGCATCGCGAACCCCGAGGTGGCCGGGGGCTTATCTCATCAAAAATCGTCGCGAGTCCGGCGCGAATCTGCTCGCGGTTTCGGGGGATTCGCGGCGGAGGCGAGATCGGCGACGGAGCAGAGAGACGCCCTCCTCCGTTTCGGTACAACAGGCCTGGATTTCTGGGGCGCGACTATGTCTCGCGTTAAGCGAGACGAACTTCCGCCTCGCAGTCGACCGAGCGTATGGGCCGGCCCATTAAACGGAACTCCAGTGCCTCGTTTTTGTTTCTGTTGTTTTACTTTTTGAATTTTTTTTACCTTTTTTTACGATTCCAAATATTCTAAAGATATATATTACAAAAATATACTTTACATAATGTTTTGAAAAAAATTAATCAGGCATTTGAAAAATGTTAAACGTCTACAGAAAAGTTGACCATGTATTAAAAAATGATAATTTTTTTTATAAAGTATATAAAAATGTTAATCAAGCATTTGGAAAAAATGTTGAAAAAGTATCACAAAACTGTTAATAAAGCATTTGGAAAATATTAAATGTGTTTTAAAAAACGTTGACCACATATTAAAAAAATGATGAACAAGTATTTGAAATAAATGTCGAAAAGTATTGGAAGAAATGTTAATCAAGCATGTGAAAAATGTTAAACATGTATAGAAAAAATGTTGAACATGTATTTAAAAATTATGAATTTTTTGATCATATATATATAATGTGAATCAAGCATTTAAAAAAACAGAAAATGTTAATCAAGCATTTGAAAAATGTTAAATGAATAGAAAAAATGTTGGTCATGTGTTAAAGACATGTTGATCTTGTATTTGAAAATGTTAATCAAGAATTTGAAAATGTTTAAAAGTGTGTATAGATAAATTTTGATCATGTATTCAAAAAAATATTAATATTGTATTTGAAAATAGTTAATCAAGCATTTGAAGAATGTTGAAAAATATGTATATAAAAATGTTGACAATATGTTAAAGATATAAAAATGGTATTGGAAAAATGTTAAACATGCATGAGAAAAATGTTTTGGACATATATGAAAATGTCGAGTGAAAACAAAACAAAAAATGGAGAAAGAAAAAGGAAAACAAAAAAACGGAGAAGAAAAAAAATATAACCAAACAAAAAAAGAAGAAAAGCCTGTCAAAAAAAGAAAAAATAGGGAAAAACCCAATGAAAACCAATGGAAAACCCGGTTTCATTCGCCTCAAGTACACAACGCGCCTAGGGCATATCTAGTGCAAGACATCGGCGCAGTGGCTAGCAGAGCAAGTCATCTAAAAACAAAAAAGGTGGTGTACCAATTTACATATGGCTGGACACGAGGACATCTAAAAACACACACGTGCAGCCTCTGTTTGAAGCAAACATGCCATTCCTTGTTTTGGTGTGCTAGCTGATCGGCACATATCTACATCGACGCAATGCCCGGTCTGCAAGTTGCATCGTGAGGATGTGGCACACGCACTTTTCGGTTGCGTTCGGGCTAGAGGAATCTGGTCTAAACTTGCACTACAAGAAAGAGTAACAGAGGCCGGACCACCAGGAGTTTCGGGAGTGGAGATTCTGGCGACCTTGTTATGTGATGAATCGACCACGGCAAACTACACAAATGTGGTTGAAGTTCCAGAATTGATCGCAGTTACTAGCTGGCATATATGGTGGCAACTAAGGCAAATAGAAAAAGGAGAGGAGGTGCAGAACCTGGAGAGGTCAAGTCAATCCATACTGGCTATGGCACTCAATTTTGCCCGAGCAGCAGCTCCGAAGGTGTCCTTGCCAAAAATTAACACATGGCTGAGACCACTAAACGGCCAACTGGTTTTGAATACGGATGCTTGTTTTCTGGATGATCATACTGGCTCATGTGGTGCTGTCATCAGAGATCATCTGGGCTATTTCATTGCGGCATCCACAGCAAAACTTGACCATGTGGCGGATGTTGTAACAGCTGAAGCAGCTGCGCTATTGGAGGGGCTTAAGCTTGCTCAATCCGTTGGTGCACATATCCTTGTAGCTCGGATGGACAATGCCACTTTGGTGGAGGCGATGGCAAACAATTCTGGACAAGATACAAGATATGGTGGAAGGACCCATTCTTGTGGATTGTCGTTCTTTGTGTTTACAGTTCGGAAAGGTCATTTTCAATACTGTATTAGAGAATGATATATGGTTGCTCATAGGCTAGCTCAAAGTGGTAGAGAGGATCAACAAGCTCTGTGGTTGGACTCCCCCCTAGTTTTATTTCGGTTTTACTTGCGGACGATGTAAGCATTTGTTTAAGTTAATAAAGCTAACCTGATGGCCTTTCCCTCAAAAAAACACATGCCATTGCATTCTCCACTAGAATCTAGGTTGGTCATTTTTCGTGAAGTCTAGGTCTCACACCAACACAAGAAGCATATTGAAATTGATCTTTACTTTGTGCAGGACCGTGTCTCACTGGGCCACATTCACGTATTCCATGTACCATATTCTCACCAGTTTGCCGACATGTTCATTAAAGGGCTGCCATCAGCTCATCACCATTGTGACTTCCTCTATAGTTTCATTGTCTGAGAATCCCCGTTGTGACTGTGAGGGAGTGTTAGGCAACCGAATATCTATATGAAACTCAGTGATTTTTCTTTACCATATTTTGTGTCTGATAATATTTTTAAACACGGTACAATTGCATGTGCTCACATGAACTCATCCCTATGAACACACATGCACACCCTACAATATGAGCCTTCCGACATACTGAGCTGACACAATAGCTTGAGATTAACGAAGTCAACACAGGTGCCTCGTAGTCGACAGAAACATCTCCTCTCATTGAACGAACATCGTCGAAAAGCCTGAAATAAATCCAGAAAAATGTGAGCACTAGCGTCAAGTCTGGACTTCAACCCTGGTGGGCTGGTTCCACTACAAAGAACCTAATCATCTAAGCTACGGTTCGTTCCCTTGTGTCTGATAATATAGCATGTAATCAGGACATTATGGTTAGAACTTGATTGGGTTTATTCATTGTAACGCCCTCGATGCGGCTATATCTCTCACGTGTCGAAGCACGACTTAGAGGCATAACCGCATTGAAAGCAATGTCGCAAGTGAGGTAATCTTCGCAAACAACCCATGTAATACAATAGGGGAAAAATACATAGTTGGCTTACAATCGCCACTTCACACAATACATGAATACAGCATTACAACAATCAAATACAATCAAGGTCCGACTACGGAACCAAAATAAAAGAAGAACCCCAAAAGCGACAAGGTCCCCGATTGACCCCAACTGGGCTCCACTACTGATCAACTAGAACGAAACAACACAAAGGACAAGATCTTCATCGAGCTCCTCCTGAGCTTGGTTGCGTCATCTGCACGGACTCAACGGCACCTGCAAACTGGTTTTGAAAGTATCTGTGAGTCACAGGGACTCAGCAATCTCACACCCTCGCGATCAAGACTATTTAAGCTTATGGGTAAGGTAAAGGTATGAGGTGGAGCTGCAGCAAGCGACTAGCATATATGGTGGCTAACATACGCAAATGAGAGCGAGAAGAGAAGGCAAAGCACGATCGAGAAACTATGATCAAGAAGTGATCCTAGAACAACCTACGTCAAGCATTACTCCAACACCGTGTTCACTTCCCGGACTCCGCCGGAAAGAGACCATCACGGTTACACACGCGTTTGATGTGTTTTAATTAAGGTCAACTTCAGGTTTTCTACAACCGGACATTAACAAATTCCCATCTGCCCATAACCGCGGGCACGGCTTTCGAAAGTTCAAATCCCTGCAGGGGTGTCCCAACTTAGCCCATGACAAGCTCTCACGGTCAACGAAGGATATTCCTTCTAGCGGGAAGACCCGATCAGACTCGGAATCCCGGTTACAAGACATTTCGACAAGGTAAAACTAAACCACCAACACCGCCTGAATGTGCCGACAAATCCCGATAGGAGCTGCACATATCTCTTTCTCAGGGCACACTCAGATTGTCTTAGGTACGGGTAGGCCAGCCCAGAGTTGCCCCTGGTGGCCACCGACAGCTGACAGGTTGGACCAACACTCAGAGGAGCACTGGCCCGGGGGGGTTAAAATAAAGATGACCCTTGAGTCTGCAGAACCCAAGGGAAAGAAAAGGCTAGGTGACAAATGGTAAAACCAATGTTGAGCATTGCTGGAGGAGTTTTACTCAAGGCGAATTGTCAAGGGGTTCCCATTATTACCCAACCGCGTAAGGAACGAAAAATCCGGGAACATAACACTGATATGACGGAAACTAGGGCGGCAAGAGTGAAACAAAACAGTAGGCATAAGGCCGAGCCTTCCACCCTTTACCAAGTATATAGATGCATTAATTAAATAAGATATATTGTGATATCCCAACAAGTAAACATGTTCCAACAAGGAACAACATCTCCATGTTCTAACAAGGAACAAACTTCAATCTTCACCTGCAACTAACAACGCTATAAGAGGGGCTGAGCAAAGCGGCAACATAGCCAAACAACGATTTGCTAGGACAAGGTGGGTTAGAGGCTTGGTTCAACAATATGGGTGGCATGATAAGAAAGTGGTAGGTATCGCAGCATAGGCATAGCAAAAGAGCGAGCAACTAAGCAAGCAAAGATAAAAGTGATTTCGAGGGTATGGTCATCTTGCCTGAAATCCTGCAAGGAAGAAGAACGAGTCCATGAGGAAGACAAACGGGCGTAGGCGAACGAGTCCTCACAAACACGACGTTACCGAAACCAATCCGAAGAAGCAAACACTGGAAAGAAGCAAACAACATAGTAAAACATCCACCACATAAACATGGCATGATGCACAATCAAGTATGATGCATGTCCGGTTTAAAGAAGCATGGCATGGCAAAGCGCAACAAACAACCCTACAAATTAAGTGGAGCTCAATATGCAATGAGTTGCATAGTGACGAAACACCACAACAAGTTTTTTAGTTCGATCTCATTTATGTACCCAACAATATTAAATGTTCTTAACATGGCAAGGGTGAAGCAAAGTAAACTACCTATCTAGTCAAGTTTAAATGAGGCCCGGAACAACAAACAACAAATCCGGAAACTCCTCATGTGCATATATTAGGTTAGGTCCTGTTCTGCCCTAAAAGATATTTTAGAGTTGTTAGGCATGCAAAACAATGTCACCATGATAAACTAGGCAAAATTCTACCCCATTTACATATAAAGTTTGTTAAAAACGGAGCTACGGTTATTTAGTTATGAATTAAACCATTTTAGCATGGCATATGGACAAAGTTACACAAACAGCATTTTAAACATTTTAAACATGGGTGAAAATTGGATATTGTGAAACTAGACAAAATTCTAAGCAACTTTCATATATAAAGTTTTTACATGCGATGCTTAGATTGTGAGTTGTTATATGCATGTTGTCTAGGGACTTTTCTGCAAAACGGGTAGTACTCAGGAAATTAGCTAAAACGTTCTGCGGAAAAAAATACATCTCGGGCCGGATCTGGTTGGCCCATCAGTGGGAGGGGGTGCAGCAGTGAGGCTCACCCATGGGCTTGGCCCGTTCGGTGGCGAGGAGAAAGGCCGGCAGGCTGGGCCTTGGAGAGGCAAGGAGGCCCGCGCGAGGCGAAGGAACTGGGCAGGCCGGCTGCTGGGCTCGGCTCGCTGGATCTGGACCAAGTCAACGAGGGGCGGCCTCGCTCGTGAAGCAGGGCGACGGCTGCGGTCAACGCGAAGCGCAGGCGAGCGGGCGCCTCGTCCTCTGCTCGTGCAGGAGCGAAGCAGGGAGGTGGCGCGGTGAGGGACTTGGCGAGGAGGGTTCCACGCGGGAACGACGGAGTCGACGAGCTCCGGCGAGCGGGACTTGGCGCTGGGGTCATGCTCCTCGTGTGCGATGACGAAGCAGAAGGGCTCGACGGGGAAGCGGTCTTGGCGCGGCAGAAGGAGGCTGAGCACGGCTCATGAGTGCAAAGGAGCGCGGGTGGAGGCCATGGTCTCCCAGCGACCTAGGAAGAAGTGGGGCGCTGATGTCTCGTCTCTTCTTGGACGAAGTAGAGGTGCGGCACAACAGGGCTTGAGCGCTTGATGCGGCGGTGGCAGATCCGGGCGCGCGGAGCATCGATCCATCCATGCCCGGCACGAAACGACGACGACGGAGCTTGATGAAGCGGCCATGGTGGTCTCCTATGAGAGAAAACAGAGAGAGGGAGGGGGAGATCGTGAGAAAGAGAGGAGCACGAGGCAGAAGGAAAAGGAAGAAGGCGGGGCAAAGCGCTCATCTGCTGGTTCGGCCAGCCGGCGGCGGGGCTCCTGTAGTTGTTTGGGTGGCTGGCAACGACGAGCTTCAACAAGAGCCGGACGCGAGGGGAGGCACTGGTCGGGAGAGAGGTCGAGATCGAGCTCCTCTCGATCTGGAGTGGGGTGGTGGCGTGGGGGATTGGGTCGAAGGGGATAACGAGGAGGAGACCAGGGGAGGCGCTGCGGGATCCAAGGAGGATGGCGGCGCATGATGGGATGGATGGGACATGAGGCCTAAAATTTAGGGTTAGGGGGCTATATATAGCATGTAGGTAATAGAAGGGGGATTTTGATCATCGGATTGGGATCGGACGGTCAAGAAAAAAAATAGTGAGGGAGTCCAGAAAGGAAAAAGGAGATGTTTTATAGATGTTTGGGGATGATCCGGACGCAACAGTAGCGACAGCCCGAGTCGGGTCCGGGACAGCTTTCGGGCGCGCGCGAGGAGGGTCGCGGGCTGACGAGAGAGGTTAGGTAGGGCCTGGCGGTGAGTAGTGGGCTGTGTAGACGGTCTCGAGCTGAGAGAAGAGAAGAGAGAGACCCGACGACTGTTTCTGGAGACCGAAAACGTCCGACGAAAATACCGGCTATAATGCCGTTATAGTTTAACGGTTAGGCTATCAAACGAACTCCGAACGCGATGAAACTTGGCAGGCGGTCTACCTACACTATAATAAGACCGCACGCCAACTCTCATCCCATTCCGAGAACATTTTCTGGCCACTTATAAAATACTATTCCGGACATGCCGCGGGCGTGTGCAAGTGTGCCTAGGCTCAGAACGGACAGCGGACGAAACGAGGAGACCGAGACGAATGCAAGTTTTGAAAACATGATGATGCAATGCACATGATGACATGATAAGATGCAACACGCAAGCAAATGACATGGCAACGACGGCGAATAACTGGACGACAACTGGCACATCGGTCTCGGGGCATCACAACACTCCACCACTACGAGAGGATCTCGTCCCGAGATCTAGAATGGCACCGGAGGGGAAAACGGAAGAGAAAGAGATGAGGTAAGCTAAGTTGCTTCTTTAACAAACGAGTGAAACCAACGAACCTTGCGAGGTTGAGAAAAAGACAGAAAGAAAGCAACGGAGATGAACGAAGTTGAAAACACTCCGTTAGGAAAAAGGAACAAGTTGAAGAAAAATTATGCAAGACTTGATAAGATGAAAATAAGTTGAGCAGAGGGCGCAACACTCCGGTTAAATGGATAAACCGAGAAAAGAACACGATCCTGACCAAACAAGAAGATGGGTGAAAAGAACAACACCACAATGCCTCCGGAACGAAAGAATAGAATATAGATAATTAAAATAAAAGAATGGAGAAGAAAATGCCATCTTATGCCACAAGAGAGCTTAAAGAGGCATCTTTAGGAGAAGGGTCGAACGGAGTTGTTGGAACACCAACAACGAAAAGAATAAACTTGATATGGTCTTATAGAATACAACTCAAAATATGAGGTGACAACCTGCCACTCACGGGAAAAGAATTGGATTGATATGAACGAGGAGACGAGAAACTTATTCACCGGGAGGATAGATGAAGCACTATGATCATATATTATCACCATTAATAGCAACAATCCTTAGGGAAAGCTTTAGGTGAAATATAACCCCAGATGACTCCAATGACGAGATTGATGGATTTAAAAATATCTCATTCTTAACAACATGTGTATCATGGAACATGAACTCAAATTATCAAGAATGACATAATACCACCTCTATTGATACAGAAGGAAGAATTGCACTCCGGATTGCAAGATGAAGAATCTTAAGCTCTTAGAAAAAAATCTCAATGAACACTTGGAGAAGGAACATAAATCCTTGATGAACCATCATGTAGAACCTTCATGAAGAACTCCGGTAAACAAAAAGAATGATCAAACGAAAGAAAGAGAAGTTGAAAATACAAGGTGAAGACTTGCAATGATTAGATGGATCTTCACGATGAAACAAATTGAGATAGCTTGGAACTCCGGAAAAGAAAAGATTAAACAATTGAAACTGAGAATTTGATGACACTCCGGAATAAGGAATTAACCATATAGGTGAATCAAGAATAAGAATTACATTATGCTTATCCTTCACCAATTAAATTGATGACAATCACCGGATTTGACATATCACTTATTCTCATAAAAGATCAAGAGAGATATAACATAAACTTGGAAAGGTCTTCAACGAACCACCAATAGAATTGAAATAATGAATGAATTGATATGATAAACAAGGAAGAGAAATCTTGAATGAACCACCGTAAGAATTGAACAACGAATGAAGTACAAGGATGAATCACCGTTAAGAATGAGCAAATGAACGAACATACTTGAGACAATCTAGATACATGAGAACGAAGAGATCACGAACTGATTAGAGATCACTTGAATGATGCACCGGTAAGATTGGAGAATGATAACTGAAAGCTGAGAATGAATAATATTTGAAAAGATGGCCTTCGGAGGAAAGAAATGGAAAACAACTCATGAAATGCTCCGGATGGGTGGAAAGAATTCTCACAATCAAAACAATTAGGAGAGGATGGCAACAAGCTAGCACCATGAATCTTGAAGAGAATGGAGCAAGATTAAAGAGAAACTCTTCTCCGGTCTTCAAAATCTGAGAATGACGACGAGAAACACCACCATGAATCGTTGAGACACTCCAGAATGATTAAAAGAGGAGAGGTTGAGCCAAAGATGAAAAGAATTTGAAAGATCTTGGAGAAAAACATATGACTGATGATAATTCATTCTTACGTCAAACTTTGAAATGAATTTGAGACTAACTCCGAGAGAATAAGAAGAGTCAGGTAAGATCCTGGAAAAAGACCTGTGGGTTAGGGCCCACTCAAAAGAAACACCGCTGAAAAGATTACTTGAAAAGGAGAATGCACTGGTTGAATTAAATGACTTGAATGAGATAACATCCTCGAAAGAGCTTGAACGAATGTAGAGTGGAAGCATGAATCTTCGAGATATCTCCAGCACTTCGGAACAATTGAATAGTGAGAAATGACTGAATATGAGGTGCACCGGCAAGAGAAGGTATTTGAAACGAGGAAAAGGATATGATCCACAAAGCTTGAATTGGTCCCACCGGAGAAGAAAGAGAATGAATAATGATGAACTTGAGGTTCCGTTAGGATCTTCATGAGAATCACCCGATAAGAATATTGACGGAAAAGAATGGAGAGACTTCACATGAATAAAATGGATACTTGATTCAGAAATCTGAGTTCTTGAAGAAACAAGGGTGGGAGGGTGGGAAAACAAAGACAACTTGGGATGGATGAAACAAACAACGTTGAGAGCTTAGGTTGAATCTTGAGGATGTTGAAAATGGATGGATCCGCTTGAAGAGAAGCACACCGGTTGAAAAAAAATTGAAAAGACAAACTCAATGATCGAGAAGGATAAGTATTTGTTGGAAATATGCCCTAGAGGCAATAATAAAAGGATTATTATTATATTTCCTTGTTCATGATAATTGTCTTTTATTCATGCTATAATTGTGTTATCCGGAAATCGTAATACATGTGTGAATAATAGACACCAACATGTCCCTAGTAAGCCTCTAGTTGACTAGCTCGTTGATCAACAGATAGTCATGGTTTCCTGACTATGGACATCGGATGTCATTGATAACGAGATCACATCATTGGGAGAATGATGTGATGGACAAGACCCAATCCTAAACATAACATAAGATTGTATAGTTCGTTTGCTAGAGTTTTTCCAATGTGAAGTATCTTTTCCTTAGACCATGAGATCGTGTAACTCCCGGATACCGTAGGAGTGCTTTGGGTGTACCAAACGTCACAACGTAACTGGGTGACTATAAAGGTGTACTACGGGTATCTCCGAAAGTGTCTGTTGGGTTGACATGGATCAAGACTGGGATTTGTCACTCCGTATGACGGAGAGGTATCACTGGGCCCACTCGGTAATGCATCATCATAATGAGCTCAAAGTGACCAAGTGTCTGGTCACGGTATCATGCATTACGGTACGAGTAAAGTGACTTGCCGGTAACGAGATTGAACGAGGTATTGGGATACCGACGATCGAATCTCGGGCAAGTAACATACCGATTGACAAAGGGAATTGTATACGGGGTTGCTTGAATCCTCGACATCGTGGTTCATCCGATGAGATCATCGAGGAGCATGTGGGAGCCAACATGGGTATCCAGATCCCGCTGTTGGTTATTGACCGGAGAGCGATCTCGGTCATGTCTACATGTCTCCCGAACCCGTAGGGTCTACACACTTAAGCTTCGGTGATGCTAGGGTTGTAGGGATATGTATATGCAATAACCCGAATGTTGTTCGGAGTCCCGGATGAGTTCCCAGACGTCACGAGGAGTTCCGGAATGGTCCGGAGGTAAAGAATTATATATAGGAAGTGCTATTTCGGCCATCGGGACAAGTTTCGGGATCACCGGTATTGTACTGGGACCACCGGAAGGGTCCCGGGGGTCCACCGGGTGGGGCCACCTGCCCCGGGGGGCCACATGGGCTGTAGGGGGTGCGCCTTGGCCTATATGGGCCAAGGGCACCAGCCCCAAGAGGCCCATGCGCCAAGAGATAAGGAAGGGAAGAGTCCCAAAAGGGGAAGGCACCTCCTAGGTGCCTTGGGGAGGAGGGATTCCTCCCTTGGCCGTCGCCCCCCCTAGGAGATTGGATCTCCTAGGGCCGGCGCCCCCCTAGGCTCTAGTGGGGGAAGGAGGGCCTCTCAATCCACGCCTTTGGTGCCTCCATCTCCCTCTCTAACACATCCTCCTCCTCCATAGTGCTTGGCGAAGCCCTGCCGGAGTACTGCAGCTCCACCACCACCACGCCGTCGTGCTGCTATTGGAGCCATCTTCCTCAACCTCTCCTTCCCCCTTGCTGGATCAAGAAGAAGGAGACGTTACGCTTACCGTACGTGTGTTGAACGCGGAGGTGCCGTCTGTTCGGCGCTAGGATCTCCGGTGATTTGGATCACGTCGAGTACGCCTTCCTCATCCCCATTCTTTGAACGCTTCCGCGTGTGATATACAAAGGTATGTAGATGCAATCCAATCACTCGTTGCTAGATGAACTCCTAGATGGATCTTGGTGAAACCGTAGGAAATTTTTTGTTTTCTGCAACGTTCCCCAACAGTATTCACATAGGAATTTGAGAACACCGTTTAGGAAAGGTATGGAATCAACATTTGACTTCGAAGCAACTCGAATACCACAATCAAAACAAAAAAACAAAGGATTGGCTTGCAAAATAAGCCGGAACAAACATATGATAGAGATTTCGTCCGAAGTTTTTGTGGTGGGGCCTACACGGGCTCGATCGTACAACACCATCATGTACAAGGCAGTGCACATGACATACGAAGCGTCCCCGAGTCGGCATAGCCAAGGACTCTTTAAGACACAACGAGACCACTGTAAAACCAACCGTGGATAGGCGGACCACTAGACGTCGAACCCCAATTTCATATCATACATCTGTCGGAAAGATATCCTAAGAGCTACTTGAAGTCCCACTTATGAAACTCCCGAAATTTTCCGGTTATGCAATCAGGTGTTAGGGATACATAGGAAGCATAATATCTCACCCAAATCTAGCAAATCCTACATCCAGCTGTATCCATCCTTCAACACATAACCAAGAAACCTTTGGAAATCGTCTACCTCAACCTTCGAAAAGCATCCGTTATACGAGTTATGGCAATACTTCCGAACTCCCGCCCCAGTACTGGGTGGCGTCGAGGTTATCTCACCAACAACTGCATAAAAGAGTTTTTCGATGTCGGTGAAACTAAACTCAGGTATTCCAGAACTGCAATGATAAAATTGTGACGACAACACCTCGGAGCTCAACTCCCCGGGACACTGCCACAACCCCTAAATGACAGGAGGCACCAAGAACAATGTTCTCGTCACAGAACCATCGGAACGATTACAAGATACCCGCGTGATCCTATATTTTTTTTGTGAAAATTTGAGAAGAGAAGAGTCAAAACTCTACGTCAGGATGCCTTACCAGAGCGATAAATGGACTGAGGAGTAAAAAGAATTCCTAAACTCTCCGATATATAATTCCTAAATGACTCAAAACATTTTTCTAGACTCAACAACGGCTGCTAATCCGATCAAGCAGTGGGGGCTCCTAAGGTCGGGGAAGGCTCTGATTACCAACTTGTAACGCCCTCGATGCGGCTATATCTCCCACGTGTCGAAGCATGACTTAGAGGCATAACCGTATTGAAAGCAATGTCGCAAGTGAGGTAATCTTCGCAAACAACCCATGTAATACAATAGGGGGAAAATACATAGTTGGCTTACAATCGCCACTTCACACAATACATGAATACAACATTACAACAATCAAATATAATCAAGGTCTGACTACAAAACCAAAATAAAAGAAGAACCCCAAAAGCGACAAGGTCCCTGATCGACCCCAACTGGGCTCCACTACTAATCAACTAGAACGAAACAACACAAAGGACAAGATCTTCATCGAGCTCCTCCTGAGCTTGGTTGCGTCATCTGCACGGACTCAACGGCACCTGAAAACTGGTTTTGAAAGTATCTGTGAGTCACAGGGACTCAGCAATCTCACACCCTCGCGATCAAGACTATTTAAGCTTATGGGTAAGGTAAAGGTATGAGGTGGAGCTGCAGCAAGCGACTAGCATATATGGTGGCTAACACACGCAAATGAGAGCGAGAAGAGAAGGCAAAGCACAATCGAGAAACTATGATCAAGAAGTGATCCTAGTACAACCTACGTCAAGCATTACTCCAACACCGTGTTCACTTCCCGGACTCCGCCGGAAAGAGACCATCACGGTTACACACGCGGTTGATGTGTTTTAATTAAGGTCAACTTCAGGTTTTCTACAACCAGACATTAATAAATTCCCATCTGCCCATAACTGCGGGCACGGCTTTCGAAAGTTCAAATCCCTGCAGGGGTGTCCCAACTTAGCCCATGACAAGCTCTCACAGTCAACAAAGGATATTCCTTCTAGCGGGAAGACCCGATCAGACTCGGAATCCCGGTTACAAGACATTTCGACAAGGTAAAACTAAACCAGCAACACCGCCCGAATGTGCCGACAAATCCCGATAGGATCTGCACATATCTCTTTCTCAGGGCACACTCAGATTGTCTTAGGTACGGGTAGGCCAACCCAGAGTTGCCCCTGGTGGCCACCGGCAGCTGACAGGTTGGACCAACACTCAGAGGAGCACTGGCCCGGGGGGCGGGGTTAAAATAAAGATGACCCTTGAGTCTGCAGAACCCAAGGGAAAGAAAAGGCTAGGTGGCAAATGGTAAAACCAATGTTGGGCATTACTGGAGGAGTTTTACTCAAGGCGAACTGTCAAGGGGTTCCCATTATTACCCAACCGCGTAAGGAACGCAAAATCCGGGAACATAACATCGATATGACGGAAACTAGGGCGGCAAGAGTGGAACAAAACACCAGGCATAAGGCTGAGCCTTCCACCCTTTACCAAGTATATAGATGCATTAATTAAATAAGATATATTATGATATCCCAACAAGTAAACATGTTCCAACAAGGAACAACATCTCCATGTTCCAACAAGGAACAAACTTCAATCTTCACCTGCAACTAACAACGCTATAAGAGGGGCTGAGCAAAGCGGTAACATAGCCACACAACGGTTTGCTAGGACAAGGTGGGTTAGAGGCTTGGTTCAACAATATGGGTGGCATGATAAGAAAGTGGTAGGTATCGCAACATAGGCATAGCAAAAGAGCGAGCAACTAAGCAAGCAAAGATAGAAGTGATTTTGAGGGTATGGTCATCTTGCCTGAAATCCCACAAGGAAGAAGAACGAGTCCATGAGGAAGACAAACGGGCGTAGGCGAACGAGTCCTCACAAACACGACGTTACCAGAACCAACCCGAAGAAGCAAACACCAGAAAGAAGCAAACAACATAGTAAAACATCCACCACATAAACATGGCATGATGCACAATCAAGTATGATGCATGCCGGTTTAAAGAAGCATGGCATGGCAAAGCGCAACAAACAACCCTACAAATTAAGTGGAGCTCAATATGCAACGAGTTGCATAGTGACGAAACACCACAACAAGTTTTTTAGTTCGATCTCGTTTATGTACCCAACAATATTAAATGTTCTTAACATGGCAAGGGTGAAGCAAAGTAAACTACCTATCTAGTCAAGTTTAAATAAGGCCGGGAACAACAAACAACAAATCCGGAAACTCCTCATGTGCATATATTAGGTTAGGTCCTGTTCTGCCCTAAACCATATTTTAGAGTTGCTAGGCATGCAAAACAATGTCCCCATGATAAACTAGGCAAAATTCTACCCCATTTACATATAAAGTTTGTTAAAAACGGAGCTACGGTTATTTAGTTATGAATTAAACCATTTTAGCATGGCATATGGACAAAGTTACACAAACAGCATTTTAAACATTTTAAACATGGGTGAAAATTGGATATTGTGAAACTAGACAAAATTCTAAGAAACTTTCATATATAAAGTTTTTACATGCGATGCTTAGATTGTGAGTTGTTATATGCATGTTGTCTAGGGACTTTTCTGCAAAACGGGTAGTACTCAGGAAATTAGCTAAAACGTTCTGCAGAAAAAAATACATCTCGGGTCGGATCTGGTTGGCCCATCAGTGGGAGGGGGCGCAGCAGTGAGGCTCACCCATGGGCTTGGCCCGTTCGGTGGATAGGAGAGAGGCCGGCAGGCTGGGACTTGGAGAGGCAAGGAGGCCCGCGCGAGGCGAAGGAACTGGGCAGGCCGGCTGCTGGGCTCGGCTCGCTGGATCTAGACCAAGTCAACGAGGGGCGGCCTCGTTTGTGAAGCAGGGCGACGGCTGCGGTCAACGCGAAGCGCAGGCGAGCGGGCGCCTCGTCCTCTGCTCGTGCAGGAGCGAAGCAGGGAGGTGGCGCGGTGAGGGACTTGGCAAGGAGGGTTTCGCGCGAGAACGACGGAGTCGACGAGCTCTGGCGAGCGGGACTTGGCGCTGGGGTCATGCTCCTCGTGTGCGATGACGAAGCAGAAGGGCTCAACGAGGAAGCGGTCTTGGCGCGGCAGAAGGAGGCCGAGCACGGTTCATGAGTGCAGAGGAGCGCGGGTGGAGGCCATGGTCTCCCAGCGACCTAGGAAGAAGCGGGGCGCTGATGTCTCGTCTCTTCTTGGACGAAGCAGAGGTGCGGCACGACTGGGCTTGAGCGCCTGATGCGGCGGTGGCAGATCCAGGCGCGGGGAGCATCGATCCATCCATGCCCGGCACGAAACAACGACGACGGAGCTTGATGAAGCGGCCATGGTGGTCTCCTGTGAGCGAAAATAGAGAGAGGGAGGGGGAGATCATGAGAAAGAGAGGAGCACGAGGCGGAAGGAAAAGGAAGAAGGCGGGGCAAAGCGCTCATCTGCTGGTTCGGCCAGCCGGCGGCGGGGCTCCTGTAGTTGTTTGGGTGGCCGGTTCAACAAGAGCCGGACGCGAGGGGAGGCACTGGTCGGGAGAGAGGTCGAGATCGAGCTCCTCTCGATCTGGAGTGGGGTGGTGGCGTGGGGGATTGGGTCGAAGGGGATAACGAGGAGGAACCAGGGGAGGCGCTGCGGGATCCAAGGACGATGGCGGCGCATGATGGGATGGATGGGACATGAGGCCTAAAATTTAGGGTTAGGGGGCTATATATAGCATGTAGGTAATAGAAGGGGGATTTTGATCATCGGATTGGGATCGGACGGTTGAGAAAAAAAATAGTGAGGGGGTCCAGAAAGGAAAAAGAAGATGTTTTATAGATGTTTGGGGATGATCCGGACGCAACGGTAGCGACAGCCAGAGTCGGGTCCGGGACAGCTTTCGGGCGCGCGCGAGGAGGGTCGCGGACTGACGAGAGAGGTTAGGTAGGGCCTGACGGTGAGTAGTGGGCTGTGTAGACGGTCTCGAGCTGAGAGAAGAGAAGAGAGAGACCCGGCGACTGTTTCCGGAGACCGAAAACGTCCGACGAAAATACCGGCTATAATGCCGCTATAGTTTAACGGTTAGGCTATCAAACGAACTCCGAACGCGATGAAACTTGGCAGACGGTCTACCTACACTATAATAAGACCGCACGCCAACTCTCATCCCATTCCGAGAATATTTTCCGGCCACTTATAAAATACTATTTCGGACATGCCGCGGGCGCGTGCAAGTGTGTCTGGGCTCAGAACGAACAACGGACGAAACGAGGAGACCGAGACGAATGCAAGTTTTGAAAACATGATGATGCAATGCACATGATGATATGATAAGATGCAACACGCAAGCAAATGACATGGCAATGACGGCGAATAATTGGACGACAACTGGCACATCGGTCTCGGGGCGTCACATTCATTGTATAATTTTTTTTTATTCCTCCTATGTACGAGATAACACAGAAACCATGACCATGTGGCAAATTCTCCCTATTCTCTTAAACTTGCGGTAAAATCATATTTTACATTGATGAATACACGGTCAATCTAAGTGAGAATTGGATAATTTTGCATATTGGAACAAGTAAAATCATGAACAAGCGGTGGGAATTCCTGAATTTTCAAATCCTGGATGAAATCATTTCAAAAAGTCATCCTGAATTTACTAGTTTTGATGCTTTGTTTCTTGAAAGGAGCACACCACCAATTTTTTGCTGAAATTAATTCTGGTACATCATTACCCAATCCAATCATGTTCCAACAACACAAACGGTAGGATCTAAGGAGATCTGTGACCGGGAAATCGAATATCAACAGAAGAACATAAGAACTTTGGACTATGAACAATTGACATGAATAGAACTATGAACCAAGAATATAGAATAACACAACCGAACTGAACAACTTTGAACCCAATGCCACAGAGGGAAACTAACAAACCCATTATACCGGTAGCATGAACCAGATTGAGCACCCCAAAAAGACATGCCTTTTCGGAAAAAAAAGACATGCTGATTTCCCGGGGCTCCAAATAAATAAGTGGTAAAATGCTTGCCAATCTGTTTCATGCTTCCATCTTTTATGTGGAATTTTTCTTCGGGGCCAAACATGGGAGTGCACCATCAGTATGGCTGCTCTACCTGATGTCCCAATGTAAATGATCAGATTATTATGGGGGTATGGTAAAACCTATTAATCTTCTCGCCACTTGACAAAATTGGGGGGCTGGTGCAATGATTAATGGTCCCATTTTGTATGTTGTTTGTCCACAGGTGCGAATGTCTAGGAGTGTCATCTTCAAATGATCAATTATCATAATAGAAAAGGATCGTAGACAAGATGACTGTCTTGCATGAATAGCATAGGATTGGCATCTTGGGTAATCAAGTACTATCTACATCCTTATATCCACATGGGTGGTTGGATGGTGGCAAGTATGCGTTAAGGAGAATGGTGGTGCTCACTGTCATGGCGGCATCATTTTTCTATGATCTAACTTTGAACGTCAATAAACCCGGTACTCTCCAACACCGTTCCAGTCATGTGCCCCCTTCGTTCCAAAATATTTGAAATTATAGGTTTGTCCTAAGTCAAGCTTCTTTTAAGTTTAACCAAGTTTGAAGAAAAATATACGAACATTTATAACACTGAATCAGTTACATTAGATTCATCATAACATATATTGTCATACTATATATTTGATGTTGTAGACGTTAAAAAAATTGTATGAAGTTGATCAAATTTAAAGAAGTTTGACTCAGGAGAAACCTAGACTTCAAATATATTGAATCGAGTGAGTAGCTAGCTACGATTGCAGGTACCATCGAACAGGCTTACTACCAGCAATCCACTCCTCTAGCTTGGCCAACTTTGAGATAGTAATCGGTGACCTAATTGCTTAGGAGAGTTAGTATAGTGTACTACAATATTCAAAACTAGTTACCATATATGTATATCTTTCAACAAATGTTTCCTCTGTTAAAAGTTAGCATCCAATTATTGATGAGGTTACAACTATGTTAGTCGGAAAGTTATCATTTCCCTTTTTTAATCGATTTTCTTATATTACGCATGGTGTGTGTTTTGGTTCTAGATGCACCTACCATCGACAATCCATCACTTATGCACATTCATTAACACTAAGTTATGAGAATGTGCTACAACTAGCACAAATATCTAGTTGGTGGTCTCAAAGTTGCCACGACAACATAAGTTATGAGTTGTCAACTACCAGGACTCTTGCATCAGACCTCTTCCAATGCAAAGGTGCTTAGATGAGGTGCTAAGTGCATTAAATACCTTAGCAACTCAACTCATCAATGTATAGGTGCTTAACTTGTTGTTGCTAAGCACACTTTATTTAATGAGTTAGCACCTAAAGTCTTTCATGCATTGGCCAAATTGTTTCATTTAAGTGGTTTGCCAAGATTCTCGCGCTTGGCATTAGTTCTTTCTGGGGTCACCAAAGTACTCTCTCCCCTCCTTAAATGTTGTGCCATGTCATTTTTTTGCTTATGTGGCATGCTTAGCACCTGTCCACGGTGGAGCACTGGGAAGGGCCTCAATATATGATCTTCATTGCAAATACGAATAGTATATGTGAATTTATTTTCAGATTCCACATATCAAATCTATTTTTCTCTAAAACTAGTAATAATGTACGTGCAATGCACGTTTATATTAGATAGGATATTAATTGCATGTTATATTAGGTAAGATATATCTGTTGCACGTTAGTATTTGGTAAGATATCAATTATTTTTTTGCGAGAATGGTAGGATATTAATTACATGGTAGATTTAAAGAGATGGCGTTGAGTCAAAACGTGTTTATAACCAATGGCAGTGATGGGTAATTAGAGCGTTAAACGTGTTTAGTGCTCAACATTTGAGCAATTTGAACCGCTAGATAACATGATTTGACGGTCAAGATGGTTTGGATCTGCCCATTTGGGTCTTTTTATATTGGTATAGATATAGATATAGATTAATATGGCGCCTCAAAAGGTGTTTCACTTACTCCTCCCTTTTGGGATTATTCGGTCTGAGGGCCAAAACTCTATGATCAAGGCAAGCTCATGTTGATATATCACTTTCAGTGAGAGCCGCTAATGGTGCATGTTAATTACTAGCTGATGTTTCAGTTTCCACACAATTTAATGCTGATAATTAAGGTTGTTGGAAGAACTCATGCCCAGATGCCATGCAACATGCATGGTAAATCAAAGAGAAAACCACATGATGCACAGGCATGTTCTTATAATAGAGATTAAGTCAAAGAAGAAAACCATGCGCGATTTCCTCCAGTGGTCTTTGGAATAACAAATGCACAATCATTCCCTCCAACGAAATAATGTTGGGTGGAGGAAGTAGTAAATATAAGTATAAGATGGTCTAGTTACTATTGTGTTACAAAAAAAATATAGGACTGCCTTGAAGGAACTTTGAGAAACTACAACTTCTTAGGTGCAATGGAGCCTACTCAAAAGCTTACCATGGACCATTTATTTAGCCACTGTAAAAGCTTTGCACGGGTCATTTTGTTTGGCCGTTTGAGAGCAAGATAAGGGACGATATTAGTCTCACATTGGCATCATGCATCAATATTTCAAGATGAGTGGAACTTGGAGGCTGCTGGTTTTCAAGCTGCAAGAGTTTTTGTCAAACGCCCATGTATATTGTTGAAAAGAGTATAAACATCTATAGATATTTCCATACTGAAGAACTGTATATATTAAGATTGGCGGCCAACCAGCTATGCCACGTGGCGCAAACTGGTTGGGCGCGGTGAGAAAGCTTTTGGAATATTTTTTAGATAGAGGCGAAGATTTTTTTAAATGTTTATTGGATGGTGGTCAAAACCCCACTTTTTAAAAAATGGAGGGTTATACAAAGTGGCTCTCGCGGTAGGCTACGGTGGTATTTTCTTTTCGTTTCTTTTTTTACATGGAGGTGAGGATTTTTTTTCTGAGATATTTTTTTTAGATAGAGGCGAGGACCATATGTTTTTCTTAAATGAAAACTTGCACACAACTTTCTTTCAGGCGGCATCACAGGGTGGCGCCCCAGTCACTAGTTTAATGACATATGTCTTGTAATCCATATTGCAACCATAGTGAGTCTCATTGGCACTTCCGTTGATGCACAACCAATGCTCATCGAGCAGAACTTTTTCACAGCAAACCATGGGTTGTACAAATAATTTCAAGAGAACACGAATTAGATATGAGCTGTGAATTGTTAGGGCTCTTACAAGGTTATATAATTTGCATCATTAGTCTGAACCATGTATGTAGATTTATTTTCAGATTCCACGGATTAGATCTAATTCTTACTTCAAAATTAACGTGCTATCTCGATAGGTGCTACTAGTTCCCTTGATGCAAGACCAAGGCTCATTTTGCGCAATTTTTTCAGATAGGAGATGTGAATTGCTAGGAATATTACGATAGTATGTGATATCCATGGTAAAACTGAACTATCTATATATATATTTACTTTTAGATCCAACGGTTTAAATTTAATATCCACCTCAAATTAATGTGGTGAATCAAAAGGTGCTTCTAGTTAGTAAATATGACTATAATATGGGCTAGCTACTAGTGTGTTACACAATATACAGGGTTACCTTGCAAGAACTTCAGAAATAGCAACTTCGATGGTGCAACAGAGGCTGCTCAAAAGCTTACGTGTACCATTTATACAGCCGCCCTAAAAGCTTTGCATGTACCATTTTATTGGCCGTTGGAGAGCAAGACGGGAGATGATATAAATAAATATCACATTTTTTTACGTAATAAATAAATATCACATTGGCGTCATGCGGCAATCTTTCAAAACCAGTGGAACCTAGAGGTTGCTGGTTTTCAAGCTGCGAGAGTTTTTGTTGATAGCGCATGCATATTGCTAAAAAGAGTATAAATAATTATAATATTTCCCTGCAAAGAAATATATACATCTTTAACGGCGTATGATTCTTATTTCGTTTCCTGTATTATTAAATATATGTGAACTTAATTCATTTCATACAGATGATGTAACGGACAATACAACAAGAAAATTCCATTTTACTATACTTTTTAATGGGTTAAAGAGAAAAACACGAAGGACCACATCTTTGAAGGCAGGTAGCCACGGGGACAAGAAAGAAACTACTCTTGGTGGGCCAACTATATGTGGTTATGATGGCTGAAACGAGTTGCATGAGCCTCCGCGGGACGAGCATAAATGACGACAACAACGGGTCTTCTTTGCCTATGATGGTAATGAGAGGTGTATCATTATTAACGATTGAATTTTTTTAGCTACACGAACCAATCTGTGGTTGAGATGGTTAGGTGGACAGTCATATTCTTAATCCATCAAGGTTTAAATCCTGATGCTCGCATTTATCTTCAGCGTAAGGAGACGTTTCTGTCGACTATGAGGAGTCTAGGTGTGCATGTGTATGTTCACAAGATGGGTGTATGCGACGTTTATATAAGCGTTTGCATATGTACTATGTTAAAAAAAAAAATTAGCTGCATCTGCGTGTGGTGGCCGCGCCCAGTTGGCTAGACATGGTTTGTCGATTTTTGGGACCTCATTTTCTTCATTGTCGACTACTTGGCCTTGGGTTGTGTATCGCTTCATATTCTTCCTGCCATTGCCTCGTACGTGGGCCATGCAGAGACGATGTTTAGAACATCTCTAGCAAACTCGGTATAAAGCCGCGATCCACAAAATAACCCTTAAAATACGGGTCGATGTGAAAAATGATGCCCGATCAGACCCCGCAAACGCGTCCGACCTGTAAAAAAAATTGCGGGGCACAGCAAAAGATCGCCGTCAACCTTTAAATTCACGGGGTGGGAGGCCGACCCGAGCTCGCCCCCTATCCGCAGCGAGATTTGGCGTGAGGGAAATTTCCGCGCGGCTGTTCCCACTCCCCCTCTCTCCGTCGCCATTGCCCCGCCACCGTCCACTCCGGTCCATCTTCCCCGACCGTTCTTCGCCGCCATGGAAGCCTTCGAGCCGTCCCCTTCACCATGGAGGTCGCGCACACGCAATCCGCTCCGGCGGATCTTGTTGTCGGTCATGTCGCCCAGCCGTCGCTCAAGGCACCACCGTGCCTGCCCGCAAGCGGCAGGGCAACGTGGACGTGCAAGGCGGGAATCCGGCTGGCCCCGCCGGGAAGGCACGCGCGTCGGGCGCCGCCGCCGCTGCGCGATCTGCCTGGCCGCCGGCGGAGAAGGCGGGCAAAGTTTCGGGCGTGAAGCACAAGATGCTTCCTACAAAAAGGCCGGCGCCTTCATCCACTCCCTCCGCCCCAGCAAGAGGTTCCCCAGCGATGCCGTTCAACGGCGCTGCTTTCACCGCAGGCGAGGTGTTTGACAAAATGGTCGGAAGGTATGCATCTTCGATCCCTTCTATTTGTTTCGCTTTTCGCCATTGTGGTAGCTTGTGACTTGTTGCCACTCACTATAGTGGTGGTTCGAACAATATGCCACTGCCGAGTTCATCAATTTGTTGGACACCAACGCCGTCGAATTGATCAAGCCTTGTTCACTGATTTCAATTACAATGAAATGGAGGGTGGCGTGGATGATCATGGTGGTGAAGATGAAGTGAAGGAGTTAGATGAGGGAGTGTATGATCAAGCGCAAGCAAAAAAAGCGTGAGATCGAAGAACTACACAATGTTGGAAGACCAAATCTTAATCAAGGCTTGGAGTGCGGTGTCTCTTGATGCTTGTCGGCCAGTGCGTGCTTCAGAGCCAGCGATGTTTTCTCATCGGGATTTGGAACCAGTGCCACTGATGCATTCAGTGCACCCGGCGATGTTTTCGGTGCCGGAGTTGGAACAAGTGCCGGAGATGGATTCGGGGGCGGCAATGGCATCGATGGAGGTGGTGCGGAGTGAAGATCATGACGACGGCTGAAAAGTGACCAAGATGATGATGGACGTGGTCGTGTCTTTTGCATGAAGTCCTTTTGCGTATGTCGTATGCTTTTATTTGCGCGCGAACTATGTTTTATTGGTTGAATTTGAACTCAATTGTCGAAATCATTATCAAATTTGCTTATCGGGGTTTTTCGGTTTGCAGGTCGACACGGGCTGCGTCCGAGCAGACCCCATCTAGCCGACCAGTAAAAAAGCATATTCACATGGTCTGCTCGGCTGCAGCCCGGTCAACCCGCAAATCCGTACTTCAGCGGACTATAAACGCATATTACGGATCAACATTATATAGGGTCTGCTAGAGATGCTCTTATAGAAAGATGATGTTGGCTCTACATTATTCATGGGAAGCATGAACCAGATGTCCTAGAACATATCGGGTTCGGTCAGCCAAGTCATACTCCTAGATTAGACGCCGACAAACCTAGCAAGATCGTAGAGCACTTTGCTATATTATCTTCAAGTTTGCTAAGGGTTTTGCATACACAATTTTTTTTCTAAAGAAAAATTAGTTTGCAGATACGCACAAGTCAGAGAGCTAGGAAGAAACAAATTTATGGGGATATGGTAGCTTGAGAAAAATACTGAACACAATAAGTAGGAGGCATCGGGATGACGTTTTGGCTCCCGGAAGCATTTGCTCCCGGATGAAAAGTACCTAAAAAAGTGGTAAACTGTTTTAAAAAAATCTAAAGTTTTTTGTGGATGTTCGTGTTAGTGTCGCAAGTTCACAATTTTTATGCGAAACGGAGCCGTAGTGTTTCGTCGGTAAAAAAACAATTTTGAGGCGATATTTTTTTGGGAGACATTTGGCGTTTAATTTGTCTTTTTTGCACAACCAAAATATTAACCTTTTTGCCTAAACCATTGTAGATAGCATTTGTATGTGACTATGAATACATAAAAATTGTGTTTTTTAATATTTTAAAAATTATTTTCCGCTCATAGGAGCACGTGCTCCAGGGAGCCAAATTGGATTTCTGGGAGGCATCGACCTTTATGATGGGGGCCTCCATGGAAGACCGTTCAAACTACCAGAATCGCATTGTTACATTGTGAGCATGTATGGAGCCTTCCACGGCACTTGCAATGTCGACCGTCGGATTGAGTGTCCAACGTATCCCAGCCGTTGGATCTTCAGACGAAATGATCCTGACTGCTGGATCGAGTTTGATGTGACTAGCAATGAATAGTGCCTCGTTTTCACACTCTCGCTGCCTTCGTGTATCAGTGACACGCGGGACCCGGCCAAGGTGGGCTCCAGCCGTCCGTGACTGCGGAGGGTGGCGCTGCCGATGCTTGCCCTTGTCTATGGGAAGGGCGTGCCACCACCTGTAGATTTGGGTGCCCGTCGAGGGCATTTTCATTATTCCATGTGTTTGCCCATGGGTAGCTTTGTGGGTGGTCCGATTGGGTGAACGCTAGCCTCCATCCCGTCGCGCCCCTCCCAGTGCATCTCCCGCCGCCGAGCTCGCCCGATTCCCCACAATCCTCCGACCCCAGACCCGTCGCCAACGACCTCCTCCTACGCCGCCACTCCAGCCCTGCCACCGGCGACCCTCTGCTCTCCCTCAACTCCAGAGCGCCGCAGCCGAGACACGCACCGACCGCGACTATCGTTCTCTGCCACCGCCGCCTCCTCCTTCCCCGCCCCGCTCTCATCTCCTCTTTCGCCCCCTCCAACCTCCACTGAACCGCTGCCATCGCGACCGAGCTGCCGTCTGTCCATACCTCCCTCCTCGCGCCCGGACCCTAGCTTGCAGCCATGGCGACCGTACGCGTCGCAGGTAGGGCACGAGCTGCAGCACTCCAACACGTCGACATGGGAGGTATGAATCTGATCTGCATCCCCTTCTTGTGGTTGGTGTTCTACATCTTGATCCACTGCTGGGAGAGGAGGACCTCACCTCACCTTCTCTTCCTTTAATTTTCAGCAGGTCACCATGGGCGCGGAGGTGACGGCATGAGGGCGTCGGCCTTGTCCTGCTCAAGGAGGAGGAGGGTGGTATGGATCCCTCCTCCCATGCTGTCATCACGAGAGGAGAGGGAGGTAGATACTGAATTATTGCTCCTACTAATCAATTAGAACAAGTTGAGCAAATCCTACTAATTATTGAGGACAAGTTGAGCCAATATGTAGGTGTTATCTTTTCTTGCTTGCTTTTTCTTTTGTTGATATTCATGCTTAACCTCACCAAACTTTTCTACACCTTTACTTGTAATGTGATAAATAAACCATAGATTTCATACTTCAATTTCCTATTTTTCTTATTCCCCATATGCCTCAACTCATAACAGAAGGATGTCCAGAGCCATTGTTACCTTGTACCTACCAATTAAATTTGTCTAGATGCCTCCATTGTTATAATGAATTGTCTTCCAACCAACTGACTTACACTATGCATATCTTCTTTTAAATTGGTGACTCGCTAATTAAGCAAAACCAAGAAACTAAAACTTGCCAAGCCTCAAAACCAAGTTTTTCTTCTTTGATTTACCTACGAAAGATTAATAGTTATACTAGATTCTCTGATCTAAACGAGCTAATGCAATGTTGCCGGCAGGTGCTAGAGGCCACATATTGGGCATGAGCTTTCGTATGGCGTGCAAGTGCTATAGGCTACATATTGCTGGAAGGTGCTCACTTCACCTTTGGACAACCACTCCAAGAAAAAACTAAAACAGAGGTGAGACCCTTAACATCATGCCGATGAAGTTAATCGCTTCACATATATACACACGGTCCTTCAATATCACTAATAATGCACCTTCACTTCCTTTTACGTGCCTACCCAATCATAAATATGAGAAACCTATTGCCTTACTGAACTCTGGAGATCCATGTTCCTGTTGTTGCCGCGGCCTTTCTCTTCCTCTCGCTGAGCAGCACCTCCCTCTCGCTCATTCTCTGATACAGCAAAGAAGAAAAAAGAAGGAAGAACAAGGACGCAAGGACACAAGTGGTTTTGCTGGAGCATGAACTCCGCCTGCCGCACGAACGGCATCCTTATTTTTTTCCTCGAGCTCAGACTCGATCTAGCGATATACAACGGTGGAGGGAGCTGGCCTTTTATCCCCAGCATGCACGGACGCGCCGCACCACACTCCCACTGCGCACACCCCCACGTCCACGCTCCCAGGCCCGCGTATCCGCCGCGCACGCACACAGACGCCGCAGGCCGGGTCAAGCGCCCCGATGTGGTCGCCACTCCGTTTCTGTCGCCTACACACAACGGCCCATGCGCTCGAACGCGAGGACACACACGCACGCACACCTAGTCACGCACACATGCGACCCAGGCTGCCACGGCCGAGGCTGACGCATTCACCGCCGCGCACGCACGTGCACCGCGTCCCAGGCTCTTTCACGGCTTATTCCCAACACACTCCCCCTAAGCCGTGAACTAGAGGAGGCCGTCGTCCTCGACGCCGGCGACGTCCGCCAGCAGCGCGCGCTCCGCCGCCGGCTCCCTCCGCAGCTTGGGGCAGTCCCTTTTGAAGTGGCCGCGCACGCCGCACTTGTAGCAGCGTCCACGCCGGTTCCCGCCACTGCTCGATGCCACGCTCTTGCTGTCGTCGTCGTCCCGAGCACCGCCATGTCGACGCTCCCGTGCTGCCCACTGCGCCGCCGTCATGAGCAGCTGCTCACCCCCGTGCTCGCCGCCATCTTGTCCACGGCGCCGAACCCGCTCGTCGAACGCGCGCAGCCGCCCGAGCGCCTCATCTAACGCCATGGTCATCACATCGCAGAATTGCTCGATGCTGGCGACGACGGGGAACAGCCAATCCGGGACGGTGTCCAGCAGCTTCTTCACGAGCGCCGCGTCGCCCAGCGTCTCCCCGAGGTTCGCGTACCTCGCCATCATCCCGGCCAGCCTCCTGGCGTACGCGTCTAGCGCCTCGCCGTCCGCCATCTTCAGGCGGTCGAACTCCCCACGCAGCGTTGCCAGCCTTGCCGCACGGACCCGATCGGCGCCGACGAACCTCACCTTCAGGGAGTCCCATACCTCCTTGGTAGTGGGCTTTGTCGCCACCGAGAGCAGCACGTCCTCCGGCAACGCTCCGAGCAGCAACGCGCGTGCCGTCTTGTCCTTCCTCGCGTTCACCGCCGCATCGCCCGGCGCCACCGCCTCCCACACGGTGTGCACGTCGAGGATGGCCTGCGCCTTGATCGCCCAGACGGTGTAGTTGTCCACCGTGAGCATCGGCATCGCCATCGACGCCGATCCGCCCGCGCCACCGCCGTGAGGAACCAACGCCATGGTCACCGGTGATCGCCCGAACCGAAGCTCTGTATACCAATTGTTGTTGCCGCGGCCTTTCTCTTCCTCTCGCTCAGCAGCACCTCCCTCTTGCTCACTCTCTGATACATAAAAGAAGAAAAAAAGAAGGAAGAACAAGGACGCAAGGACACAAGTGGTTTTGCCGGAGCACGAACTCCGCCCGCCGCACGAACAGCGTCCTTGTTTTTTTTCCTCGAGCTCAGACTCAATCTAGCGATATACAACGGTGGAGGGAGCTGGCCTTTTATCCCCAACACCCACGGACGCGCCGCACCACGCTCCCACTGCGCACACCCCCACGTCCACACTCACAGGCCCGCGTATCCGCCGCGCACGCACGCAGACGCCGCAGGCCGGGTCAAGCGCCCCGACGTGGTCGCCACTTCGTTTCTGTCGCCTACACACAACGGCCCACGCGCTCGAACGCGAGGACACACACGCACGCACACCTGGTCACGCACACATGCGACCCAGGCTGCCACGGCCGAGCCCGACGCGTTCACCGCCGCGCACGCACGGGTACGGCGTCCCGGGCTCTTTCACGGCTTATTCCCAACAGTTCCTATATCAGCAAGTTACATTTTTTTGCGGGTAGGCAAGTTACATCTTAATTATACTATTTTGTCCAACCTTGCATTTTAAATTAATGGAGAAGACCAGTTGTCTCCAAGTGCACATAGTCCGCGAGCTAGGGTTCCACGTGCCATTTTTTGTGTCATATGGTGATGTTTTTGTGCTTCAGTCGAACTGGACTGTTATATTGAAGATCATCTCACTGTTATGTTTCAGGAGCAAGTTGTTTGTTTAAAAGCATGTAGCCCGCATGCATTGGATTAAGTTATGGTATATGCTATACTTTTTGGTAATATTGTGAATCTTTATGCTTTGTCCTGAACTACATACACAATATATATTTTGCTTTTGTACTTAATCTTGATGCTCTCTAAGTGAACCGTATGTAAATTCTGCTTGAACCTACATATTTCCCAAAGAAATACCAAACGCTGGACCGCTTTCTTAGACGGATACCATGCGCCAAGCATGAGTCGTGCCTTGGTTACTTTGCTGCTGGTAGTATTTAATTTCTATATATATTTTGATAATACCACATTGCAAATACCCTGTTGGTATATGGTTCGTAACCAGAGCACCATATGGTGGTAGATCAGCGAGCAAAACCATCGGTATTTTATATGTATTTTGAAAATACCCTGTTGGCTGATTACGGTATGCCTTTTCTTCTGCCAACCCCACTGGTGTTTAAACGCAATAAATTATACCAAGTCGGGCAGTCCCTTTATTTGTTCGCAATTCATGAGTTGAAGGACATTTTTTATTTGTATTTACCACATGGCGGCCATCTTAAATTACCATGGTGGCTCAAGGACGTTGGTGGCGGATTGGCGGCTTACCAGTTTACATTGGATTCTAAATATCTAATTGGTTTTGTTTGATTTCTGCAGGCCCAAGAACTGTTCACAGTTCCAAGAATGGATTTTGTACAATCTTGGATTGGCAACGATTATTCTGTTCCTAATTTTCCAGTTGCCATCATGTCATTTCCAAGTTGCAATAAGTTGAGCATTGTAGGCTGAGAGAGATCTTCTGATATTTCCAGGCCACATCTTCACAAGATTGCAAGTGACACACAGTACTTCTAGAGCACTTCTGATTTCACATATTCCATTTGTCCCAAAATAAGTGTCTTGTTAGTACAAAGTTGAACTAGAGTTGAGACACTTATTTTGGGATAGAGGGAGTATATACTAATGTTGGATAATCAACAGACCATTTTAAACTGGAGTTCACAAAAGAAGTCACATATAACGATGTAGCACATGATTTTACAGGTTAATTATCAGCACACATACATTCATTGTTCTTCACAAATTTTTTTGATGCTAAAACCGCCTGATACATGAAAGTATACACCTCTGCTTACTGGTAGGATGCTATTTGAGTATGTACCCTGGCCTGGTTAGATATATTTTGTGCATGTTCTTACCTTTGTTTCCTTAGTGTACAACCTTATACTCGGTGTCTTTTGAACTTAAATGTATTCCCTCTGTAAAGAAATATAAGAGTGTTTAGATCACTCAAGTAGTGATCCAAACGCTCTTATATTTCTTTACGAAGGGAGTATTACATAACAATGGGTGAAAGAGCTGGTGTACATATAATCGCCGGAGAGTCAGGATAACACTGAAAAACCGGAACTCCTGAGCTTTGTCACATTGTAGTAGGAAAAGTTGATATGCAGGTTGTCAAGAGCTTCTTTTTTGACCATCAGATAGTTTATATAGCTTTGTCACCGAATGTAAGTTTCGGATAGGAGATGCTACTTGTGAAAATTATATTCAACTATGAGTCCCTAGGTAAGTTTCACATAGGGGATGTTGCATGTGAAAATTATATACAACTAGAATCCCTTTCCCTTCCCTGATATTTCAATTCTTTTTCTATTAGTCATCACCGACACTGACTGAAATATTTAGTCTGTTGCTGTACACCTAATACTTGCACACTATGTGTTTATCTATTTAGTTGGCCCTCACTGAAAATGTATAGATTGTCCGCGATGGATGTTGAATTTTGTGTGGTCGTGTGGAATAGTTAATGAGAATCTGGAGAGTGCCTAATGTTACATCAACCTTTATTCGGTCCCAGATACACTATTAGTGCTGATCAGCTACAAAGAACAGAAAATAATATGTCGGGATTAAAATGGAGGTACATGGAATGCAATCCAGCAGAGGAACTCAACAAATGAACAAACTCATAGAAAGTTACCAGTTCACCTCACACTTGATCTATTAGCTTTTTTATTTTTTTAGTAGTAGCATGTATGGTCATGTAGATGAGTTATTCATAAAACTTACTGGTTCTCATAAAGGTAACATCTACTTTATCAATAGACATCAAAGCCAATGTATATGGTTTAGTCCACTAATTTTCTAGGATGATATGACGATACCTTATATATAATCCAGTTTGCTCGCTCTTCATAGAAGTAGTTTGTAAGTGGCAGAAGTGTGCAGAACATTTTTACTCCCCTTTCTCCATTTACTGTTTAATGGATGAATAATTATCTTTCTGCTTTAGGAACACTAACTTGATTAGTTAGTGTCTTTGTGCGATCGAAAAATTTGTAAGTCCTGAAAGTGGATCCAGACTTATGTACCCCTGATTACCTTTCTATACACAGATTATTCACTTTGCTAATATCAATAACGAGTGGCAGGTGCCAGCAGTTGAGGCGTGTTTGACTAGTACACACGAGGCAATTTCTCCTGTTAGAGTGGACGACAGGTATGACTTTACCCCGCATGTTGGTCCTCGGTTTGATTGATTTTTAATGAGCGGTGTGAGATTGATAGCGGGTTATATGTTTATCAATGTTATTTTGGCATCATCAAAATACTTAACTGCCATTTGTTTTGTTGCAACTATGTATCCTTTTGTTTATACATTTAGAAATCTTGGTTTGGGTTACAACAACTATTGAAGTAGTTGTATTGTGGCCTCTTGCAGTTTACCCGCGTTCACTCTTCTCATGTTTGATTTTAATGCTTCAATTTTTTTGGCAGACCAGAGCTTATAAACAAGATTCATGGCTGCTTATGTCATGTGAGTAAGCACAATGCCAAATGTTAAAAATTAAATAGGAATTGAGCTAGAAATTCTTATGGAGGAAATCAGATGGCTCCATTTGGAATGAAAACTGAAAAATACTACTTCCAGTTGGCTTTGACAGAATAGCAGCAGATCCAACCATGGTTAGCCAAAATAGGTTCTTTGTCAATTGGGCAGAGAGACAATCTTCATTGGTCAATTGAAGGAAATATGCCCTAGAGGCAATGATAAAGTTATTTATATTTCCTTATATCATGATAAATGTTTATTATTCATGCTAGAATTGTATTAACCGGAAACTTGATACATGTGTGAATACATGGACAAAACAAAGTGTCCCTAGTATGCCTCTACTTGACTAGCTCGTTAATCAAAGATGGTTAAGTTTCCTGACCATAGACATGTGTTGTCATTTGATGAACATGATCACATCATTAGGAGAATGATGTGATGGACAAGACCCATCCATTATCTTAGCATAATGATCGTTAAGTTTTATTGCTATTGCTTTCTACATGACTTATACATATTTCTTTGACTATGAGATTATGCAACTCCCGAATACCGGAGGAACACCTTGTGTGCTATCAAACGTAACAACATAACTGGGTGATTATAAAGATGCTCTACAGGTGTCTCCGAAGGTGTTTGTTGGGTTGGCATAGATTGAGATTAGGATTTGTCACTCCGAGTATCGGAGAGGTATCTCTGGGCCCTCTCGGTAATGCACATCATGATAAGCCTTGAAAACAATGTGACTAATGAGTTAGTTGCGGGATGATGCATTACGGAACGAGTAAACAGACTTGCTGGTAACGAGATTGAACTAGGTATGAGGATACCGACGATCGAATCTCGGGCAAGTAACATACCAATGACAAAGGGAATTACGTATGTTGTCATTACGGTTTGACCAATAAAGAATATTGTAGAATATGTAGGAACCAATATGAGCATCCAGGTTCCGCTATTGGTTATTGACCGGAGATGTGTCTCGATCATGTCTACATAGTTCTCGAACCCGTAGGGTCCGCACGCTTAACGTTTGATGATGATTTGTATTATGGTTTATGTGTGTTGGTGACCGAAGATTGTTCAGAGTCCCAGATGAGATCACGGACATGACGAGGAGTCTCGAAATGGTTGAGAGGTAAAGATTGATATATTGGAAGATGATATTCGGACACCGGAATGATTTCAGAGTGGTTCGGGTATTTTTTGGAGCACCGAGGGGTTACCGGAACCCCTCAGGGAAGTAATGGGCCTACATGGGCCATAGGGGAGAGAGGAGGCATCCCACAAGGGGTGGCCACGCCTCCTCCCATGGGGAGTCCGAATTGGACTAGGGGAGGGGGGGGCGCCCCCCTTTCCTTCTCCTCCTCCCTCTCCCTTCCCCTTTCCCCCTCTGTAAGAAAGGAAGGGGGGCCAAATAGGACTTGGAGTCATGTTCGGTTTCCCCCATGGCGCGCCCCTAGGGCCGGCCGCCTCCTCCCCCCTCCTTTATATACGGGGGCAGGGGGGCACCCCAAGGCACAACAATTGTTCTTTTAGCTGTGTGTGGTGCCCCCCTCCACAGTTTACTCCTTCGGTCATAGCGTCGTAGTGCTTAGGCGAAGTCCTGCACGGATCACATCACCATCACCATCACCACGCCGTCGTGTTGACGAAACTCTCCCTCGACCCTCTGCTGGATCAAGAGTTCGAGAGACATCATCGAACTGAAACGTGTGCTGAACTCGGAGGTGCCGTACGTTCGGTACTAGATCGGTTGGATCGTGAAGACGTTCGACTACATCAACCGCGTTAACCTAACACTTCCGCTTTCGGTCTATGAGGGTACGTGGACACACTCTCCTCCTCTCGTTGCTATGCATCTCCTAGATAGATCTTGTGTGATCGTATGATTTTTTTTTTGAAATTGCATGCTACGTTCCCCAACATCAATATGGTAGCATACACAGTAGAAAGCCACATCTGTCTCTACCGCTATACAATTTGTTTTGCTACCCTCAGACCTAATGTTTTTCATTTCCTTCTTCTCCAGACCAGGAAAGTGATACGTCTCCGTCGTATCTACTTTTCCAAACACTTTTGCCCTTGTTTTGGACTCTAACTTACATGATTTGAATGGAACTAACCCGGACTGACGTTGTTTTCGGTAGAATTGCCATGGTGTTATTTTTGTGCAGAAATAAAGTTCTCAGAATGACCTGAAAATCAACGGAGAATTATTTTGAAATATATAAAAAATACTAGAAGGAAGATCCATGTCAAGGGGGCCTCCACCTGTCCATGAGGGTGGGGGGCGCGCCCTACCCCCCTGGGCGCCCCCTGCCTCGTGGGCCCCCTGACGCTCCATCGACCTCAACCCTGACTCCATATATTCACTTTAGGGGAGAAAAAACCAAGGAGAAGGATTCATCGCGTTTTACAATACGGAGCCGCCGCCAAGCCCTAAACTCTCTCGGGAGGGCTGATCTGGAGTTCGTTTGGGGCTTCGGAGAGGGGAATCCATCGCCATCGTCATCATCAACCATCCTCCATCATCAATTTCATGATGCTGACCGCCGTGCGTGAGTAATTCCATCGTAGGCTTGTTGGACGGTGATGGGTTGGATGAGATTTATCATGTAATCGAGTTAGTTTTGTTAGGGTTTGATCCCTAGTATCCACTATGTTCTGAGATTGATGTTGCTATGGCTTTGCTATGCTTAATGCTTGTCACTAGGGCCCAAGTGCCATGATTTCAGATCTGAACCTATTATGTTTTCATCAATATATGAGAGTTCTCGATCCTATCTTGCAAGTCTATAGTCACCTACTATGTGTTATGATCCGGCAACCCCGAAGTGACAATAATCGGGACCACTCCTGGTGATGACCGTAGTTTGAGGAGTTCACGTATTCACTATGTGTTAATGCTTTGGTCCGGTACTCTATTAAAAGGAGGCCTTAATATCCCTTAGTTTCCAATAGGACCCCGCTGCTACGGGAGGGTAGGACAAACGATGTCATGCAAGTTCTTTTCCATAAGCAAGTATGACTATATTCAGAATACATGCCTACATTACATTGATGAACTAGAGCTAGTTCTGTGTCACCCTAGGTTATGACTGTAGCATGATGAACTGCATCCGGCATAATTCTCTATCACCGATCCATTGCCTATGAGCTTTCCATATATCGTTCGTCGCTTATTTACTTTTTCGTTGCTATTGTTATCAGCACTACAAAACACCAAAAATATTACTTTTGTTACCATTACCTTTTGCTACCGTTACCACTACTATCATATTACTTTGCTACTAAACACTTTGCTGCAGATATTAAGTTTCCAGGTGTGGTTGAATTGACAACTCAGCTGCTAATACTTGAGAATATTCTTTGGCTCCCCTTGTGTCGAATCAATAAATTTGGGTTGAATACTCTACCCTCGAAAACTTTTACGATCCCCTATACTTATGGGTTATCAAGACTATTTTCTGGCGCCGTTGCCGGGGAAGCATAGCTCTATTCTTTGAGTCACTTGGGATTTATATCTGCTTATCATTATGAAGAACTTGAAAGATCCAAGAACGAAGATTTATCCCTCAACTACGACGGTAGGTAAGGAACTTCCATCTAGCTCTGCACTTGATTCACCTTCTGTTTTGAGTAAGCTTGTGACATCTAAACCTACTTCTGCTATTAATTCTGTTATGTCGCATGTTATTGATGATGCCACTTCTGCTATGCATGATACTTATGATGAAATTACTTCTATGCTTGATACTACTATGCCACTTGGTGAATTTCTCGATGAACAACTTGCTAGGGCTAGAGAGAATGAAATTGTTGAAATTGATAATATTGATAAAAGTGATGATGAAGATTCTCCCCCTAGATATGAATTGCCTGTTGTTCCGGAATGTTATGTTATGGATGAAGAAACTGCTAGAGATTTTCTTGCTTGCAATGATAGGAGTGATCTTAAGAAATTATTAGCTAAGCTGAAACAAAAAACTCTGAATGCTAGAATGAAATATGATCCTGCTTATGCTACTTCACCTATCTTTGTTACTGATAAGGATTATGATTTCTCTGTTGATCCTGAGATAATTACATTAGTTGAATCTGATCCTTTCTATGGCTATGAATCTGAAACTGTGTGGCACATCTTACTAAATTAAACAATATAGCCACCCTGTTCACTAATGATGAGAAAACTCGCTATTATTATATCCTTAAATTATTTCTGTTCTCATTAAAGGGTGATGCTAAGACATGGTTTAATTCTCTTGATCCTGGTTGTGTGCGTCGTCCCCAAGATATGATTTATTACTCCTCTGCTAAATATTTCCCCACTCATAAGAAACAAGCTGCTTTAAGGGAAATATATAATTTTGTGCAAATTGAAGAAGAGAGTCTCCCACAAGCTTGGGGGAGACTTCTCCAATTACTTAATGTTTTGCCTGATCATCCTCTTAAGAAAAATGAAATACTTGATATCTTTTATAATGGACTAACCGATGTTTCCAGAGACCACTTGGATAGTTGTGTTGGTTGTGTTTTCAGGGAAAGAACACCAGATGAAGCTGAAATTTTATTGAATAATATGTTGACTAATGAAAATAATTGGACACTTCCTGATCCAATTCCTGAACCAACTCCTAAGCCAACTCCGAAGAAAAGGGGTATTCTATTTCTCAGTCCTGAAGATATGCAAGAGGCAAATAAATCTACGAAAGAAAAAGGCATTAAAGCTGAAGATGTTAAGAATTTACCTCCTATTGAAGAAATACATGGTCTTAATTTACCGCGTTTTGAAGAAGTACATGGTCTTGATAACCCGACACAGGTAGTAAAGGTAAATTCTCTCTATAGATATGATAAAGCTGAAATCCCATTTACTAAGTTTGCTAGCCCATGCTTGGATGAGTTTGATGACTTTATGGTTAAACAAGAAAACTTCAATGCTTATTTTGGTAGGGAATTAAAACGCAATGCTTATGCTTGAACACTTGGGTGATTATATGGCTAATGTTAAAGGTGAACTTAAACTTATTAGTAAACATGCTTCTATGGTTACCACTCAAGTAGAACAAGTACTTAAAGCTCAGAATGATTTGCTCAATGAATTTAATAGTAAGAAAAATGATAATGTTGTTAGAGTTATGACTAGAGGTGGTAAAATGACTCAGGAGCCTTTGTATCCTGAGGGCCACCCTAAGAGAATTGAGCAAGATTCTCAGAGAAATGATATTAATGCACCTAGTCCTTCTAAGAGGAAGAAAAAGAAAAATGATAGGACTTTGCATGCCTCTAGTGAACTTGTTGTAGACACACCTCAGAATCCCAATGATATTTCTATTTCTGATGCTGAGACACAATCTGTTAATGAGCATGAACCTAGTGAAAATGTTAATAATGATGCTCATGTTGATGCTCAACCTAGCAATGATAATGATGTAGAGATTGAACCTGCTGTTGATCTTGATAACCCACAATCAAAGAATCAACGTTATGATAAGAGAGACTTTGTTGCTAGGAAGCACGGTAAAGAAAGAGAACCATGGGTTCAGAAACACATGCCTTTTCCTCCTAAACCATCCAAGAAAAAGGATGATGAGGATTTTGAGTGCTTTGCTAAAATGATTAGACCTATCTTTTTGCGTATGCATTTGACTGATATGCTTAAAATGAATCCTTATGCTAAGTACATGAAAGATATTGTTACTAATAAAAGAAAGATACCGAAAGCTGAAATTTCCACCATGCTTGCTAATTATACTTTTAAGGGTGGAATACCAAAAAAAACTTGGAGATCCCAGAGTACCAACTATACCATGCTCCATTAAAAGAAACTATGTTAAAACTGCTTTATGTGATCTTGGAGCCGGTGTTAGTGTTATGACTCTATCTTTATATCGTAGCCTTGATTTGAATAAGTTAACACCTACTGAAATATCTTTGCAAATGGCTGATAAATCAACGGCTATACCTGTCGGTATTTGTGAGGATGTGCCTTTTGTGGTTGCAAACGTTACTATTTTAACGGACTTTGTTATTCTTGATATTCCCAAGGACGATAGTATGTCTATTATTATTGGAAGACCCTTTTTGAATACTGCAGGAGCTGCCATTGATTGCACCAAAGGCAATGTCACTTTTCATGTTAATGGGAATGAGCATACGGTACACTTTCCGAGGAAACAACCTCAAGTTCATAGTATAAACTCTATTGGAAAATTTCCATCGATTATTTTTGGAGGTTTTGAATTTCCTCTTCCTACTGTCAAGAAGAAATATGATATACTTATTGTTGGGGACATGCATATCCCCGTTGAGGTAACCTAGTGTTAAATTTCCTCTTCCTACTGTCAAGAAGAAATATGATATACTTATTGTTGGGGACATGCATATCCCCGTTGAGGTAACCTAGTGTTATTTGAAAATTCTCCGGTTCCATGTTATTCAGAATGAGTTTGTTAACAAGACCTGTCAACCTTGTTAGTGGATTCCTTTTGATGAGCATGAGATGGATGAATTTAGAAAACACAACTCTCTGTACCCTCTTTTTACTTTCTGTTATTTATATTAAATAAAGCAAAATTAGTAATTTCTGTCTGTTTTCTGAATTATCCATGCAATAAAAAATACCCCGAAAATAAAAGTTCTCCAAATGCCCTGAAATGTAAATATGATTTTTTCTGGAATATTTGAGAATAGCTGGCACTAAGAACACAAATAGGGGGAGCTAGCACCTGGCCACGAGGGTGGAGGGCGCGCCCTACCCCCCTAGGCGTGCCCCCCTGCCTCGTGGGCCCATAGTGACTCCCCTCCACTTATTCCAGCTACCACACACCCCTTCTTCCTCCCATAAAAATCACCAACCAGCTCAAACCCGAGTCCAATCTCATTTTGCTGCCATTTTCGATCTCCTTGCTCAAAGCTCCATTCAAAAAACTGCTTTGGGGGATTGTTCCTTGGTATGTGAATCCTCCAATGGTCCAATTAGTTTTTGTTCTAGTGCTTTATTCATTGCATATTTTGCTGCTTAGGTGACCCTGTTCTTGAGCTTGCATGTCAAATTTATGTGGTCAAAAGTAGTTTTAATGCATGATATTGCCTCTAGGCACTTGTAGGAGTAGTTGCTATCAATTTTGTTGAGTTTGGTTCATTTTTATTTTGAAGTTACTAAAAATTTCAGAAATTTTCAGAAAAAGATGAAGAGATTTTTGAGGGGCTCATCGAGCCGAAGCTCGAAGGATAAGCAAAGTGAGGAGGATAAGAAGCCCAAATATAATCTTCCTTGCACCGCGGAGGTTCAGCCATATGAATGGCCTTGTGGTGATTTCTTGAGAGCAGCCGGGATTTATGATGATTTCTATGAATTGGCTGAGAATGCAGACCTCACCGCCTTCCTCCACGACCAACGCGAACAATATCTCTTACTCACCAATATCTTTGTGCAAAACTTTCATTTCCATGCTAGGAGCTCACCACCTACGGTGAAATTTTATTTATATGATGAGCATAAGGAGATGTCACTTGATGATTTTTGTTGTGTTTGTTTGATCCCTTTCGAGGGCAGCGTAGAGGAACCACATCGTGACGATGTGGATGGGTTTATTGATACAATTACTATAGGGGAAACGAGGAAGGTTTCCGACGCACGAATTACTAGCATACACTTTCCTGTTCGATGTTACTTTGCTATATTTGCTTGTAGATGCTTAATTGGGCGCGGAAACTGTGGAAACCTGAGTGCCCCTGATATTGTTATTTTGTGCCATGCCTTATTTCGTGATGACACATTCAGTATGGGCACTATTATTGCAAAGCAGTTAAATCTTAACCGTACTAAGAGCCCCGTCCTTGGAGGCATCTTCGCCTCGCGCCTCGCTGCACACTTTAACATACCTATTAGGCATTATGAGAAGGAAGAGAAGTTGTTGCCTCCTATTTATCTAGATTATAAGAGTATGGTAGCACATGATTTTATTGTTAAGAATAGGGAAAAGACGCTTAGGTACAAATTAATATTTGGTGAAAATCATCCTGAGACTATTACCTTGCCTACTCCTTCCTTGTTTGATTTATCTGCAGGCAAGTACCTTGTTCCGTTGGAGGACATTCACACCTACCGGAACCCTACATCAGCTATAGAGTGGGAACCACAATTTGATCTTCCACGACAGTCTGATTACCAGTGGGATCCAGAGGTGATTGCCAACTAGTGGCAATCTGAGGCTTCTTCACAGTACGCCCCCAACTATTACTTTGGATATCCGTCAGGCCAGCCGTGGACATAGACCAACTTAGGTCAAAAGCCTAAGCTTGGGGGAGTACGTATCTCTCACCGACATTACATTCACGTTCACACACTCATGCTAGGTGTCGGTGCTCATACTTTTTCATTATATCATCCATGCTAGTTTATTTTCCTTTCTATGCTTTCTTCTTGTGTGTTTAATAAACCTTAAGAAAAAAAATTAGTTGTAGCTTTTAATTAGTTTACTTTCCATGCTTGTAGTAGTAATTAAAAAGAAACCTCAAAAAGATTTCTCGTTCTTCTTTTGCTTGTTAGGAGCTTTCCCGTGTAAATAGTTTTATTTCTTTTCTTGTTCTTTGGGGGTCGATAGGAGAAGACCACAATTAAAATGTTAAAGTGGCTCTTATATGCATTATTGTTGATCTAACAAAGAGCCCATATTACCTTGTCTTCTCTCTTGAATTGAATGATTGCAGATTCCAGCTTAGTCCAATGCACGTGCACTATTATTATTATCCACACTATTCGGTCGTGCAAGTGAAAGGCAATAATGATGATTATATGATGAACTTATTGAGATGAGAAAAGCTGGTATGAACTCAACCTCTCTTGTTTTTGTAAATATGATTAGTTCATTGTTCCTGATTCAGCCTATTATGAATAAACATGTTTGCAATGACAATTAGAGATTATAATTGCTTATGCCATGCTTAATTATGGAGCTTATAATGGTTTACCTTGCGTGCCAACATGCTATTAAAATGGTTGTGATGTGGTATGATAGGGTGGTATCCTCTTTTGAACGATTTGAGTGGCTTGACTTGGCACATGTTCACATATGTAGTTGAAACAAAATCAACATAGCCTCTACGATATTTATGTTCACGGTGCATTATATCCTACTCATGCTTGCATTCAGTGTTGACTAATTTTAATGCATGTTCATGACTGTTGTTGCTCTCTAGCTGGTCGCTTCCCAATCTTTTGCTAGCCTTCACTTGTACTAAGCGGGAATACTGCTTGTGCATCCAATTCCATAAACCCCAAAGTTGTTCCATATGAGTCCACCATACCTACCTATATACGGTATCTACCTGCCGTTCCAAGTAAATTTGTATGTGCCAAACTCTAAACCTTCAAATAAACATTATGTTTTGTATGCTCGAATAGCTCATGTATCAACTAGGGTTGTCCGTATCTTCCATGTTAGGCGGGTTATTCTCAAGAGGAGTGGACTCCGCTCCTCACTCACGAGAAAGTGGCTGGTCACCGAGACTAGTCCCAAGCTTTATGCAAATCAAATCAAAATAACTGCAAACAAAACTCCCCCGGGACTCTTATTAGTTGGAGGCACTCATTGTTTCGAGAAAGCCATGGATTGATGCTTGTTGGTGGAGGGGGAGTATAAACTTTACCATTCTGTTTGGGAACCGCCTATAATGTGTGTAGCATGGAAGATATCGCCATCTCTTGGTTGTTATGTTGACAATGAAAGTATACTGCTTAAAATATTATTCATATCTATTTTAAAACCGAGCTCTGGCACCTCTACAAATCCCTGCTTCCCTTTGCGAAGGGCCTCTCCATTTACTTTTATGTTGAGTCATCATCCTCTTATTAAAAAGCACCAGTTGGAAAGCACCGCTGTCATTTGCATCCATTACTGTTAGTTTACATTGAGTATGACTTGACTGGATCACTTTTACCATGAATTACAATGTCTAGTCAGTCCTTGATCTTTAACGGTGCTCTGCATTTATGTTTTGCGGTCTCAGAAAGGGCTGATGTCTACTACACAACCTTCTTCTTGTAGACGTTGTTGGGCCTCCAAGTGTAGAGGTTTGTAGGACAGTAGCAAATTTCCCTCAAGTGGATGACCTAAGGTTTATCAATCCGTGGGAGGCGTAGGATGAAGATGGTCTCTCTCAAGCAACCCTGCAACCAAATAACAAAGAGTCTCTTGTGTCCCCAACACACCCAATACAATGGTAAATTGTATAGGTGCACTAGTTCGGCGAAGAGATGGTGATACAAGTGCAATATGGATAGTAGATATAGGTTTTTGTAATATGAAAATATAAAAACAGCAAGGTAACTAATGATAAAAGTGAGCACAAATGGTATTGCAATGCGTTGAAACAAGGCCTAGGGTTCATACTTTCACTAGTGCAAGTTCTCTCAACAATAATAACCTAATTGGATCACGTAACTATCCCTCAACATGCAACAAAGAGTCACTCCAAAGTCACTAATAGCGGAGAACAAACAAAGAGATTATGGTAGGGTACGAAACCACCTCAAAGTTATTCTTTCCAATCAATCCGTTGGGCTATTCCTATAAGTGTCACAAACAGCCCGAGAGTTCGTACTAGAATAACACCTTAAGACACAAATCAACCAAAACCCTAATGTCACCTAGATACTCCAATGTCACCTCAAGTATCTGTGGGTATGATTATACGATATGCATCACACAATCTTAGATTCATCTATTCAACCAACACATAGAACCTCAAAGAGTGCCCCAAAGTTTCTACCGGAGAATCACGACGAAAACGTGTGCCAACCCCTATGCATAAGTTCATGGGTGGAACCCACAAGTTGGTCACCAAAACATACATCAAGTGAATCACGTGATATCCCATTGTCACCACAGATATGCATGGCAAGACATACATCAAGTGTTCTCAAATCTTTAAAGACTCAATCCGATAAGATAACTTCAAAGGGGAAACTCAATCCATTACAAGAGAGTAGAGGGGGAGGAGAAACATAAGATCCAACTATAATAGCAAAGCTCGCGATAAATCAAGATCGTTCCAAATCAAGAACACGAGAGAGAGAGAGAGATCAAACACATAGCTACTGGTACATACCCTCAACCCCGAGGGAGAACTACTCCCTCCTCGTCATAGAGAGCACCGGGATGATGAAGATGGCCACCGGAGAAGGATTCTCCCTCCGACAGGGTGCCGGAACGGGTCTAGATTGGTTTTCGGTGGCTATGGAGGCTTCTGGCGGCGGAACTCCCGATCTATTGTGCCCCCCGAAGTTTTTAGGGTATATGGGTATATATGGGAGGAAGAAGTACGTCGTTGGACCTCCGGGCTGTCCACAAGGCAGGGGGCGCGCCCAGGGGGTGGGCGCGTGCCCCACCCTCGTGGGCAGCCCGGGACTCTCCTGGTCCAACTTCGATACTCCCTAGGCTTCTTCTGGTCCAAAAATAAGTTCCGTGAAGTTTCAGGTCAATTGGACTCCGTTTGATTTTCCTTTTCTGCGATACTCTAAAACAAGGAAAAAAACAGAAACTGGCACTGGGCTCTAGGTTAATAGGTTAGTCCCAAAAATCATATAAAATAGCATATAAATGCATATAAAACATCCAAGGTTTATAATATAATAGCATGGAATAATCAAAAATTATAGATACGTTGGAGACGTATCAGCATCCCCAAGCTTAATTCCTGCTCGTCCTCGAGTAAGTAAATGATAAAAACAGAATTTTTTATGTGGAATGCTACCTAACATATTTATCCATGTAATTCTCTTTATTGTGGCAAGAATATTCAGATCCATAAGATTCAAGACAAAAGTTTAATATTGACATCAAAATAATAATACTTCAAGCATACTAACTAAGCAATTATGTCTTCTCAAAATAACATGGCCAAAGAAAGCTATCCCTACAAAATCATATAGTTTGGCTATGCTCCATCTTCACCACACAACGTATTTAAATCATGCACAACCCCGATGACAAGCCAAGCAATTGTTTCATACTTTTGATGTTGTCAAACTTTTTCAATCTTCACGCAATACATGAGCGTGAGCCATGGAAATAGGACTATAGGTGGAATACAATGGTGGTTGTGGAGAAGACAAAAAGGGATAAGATAGTCTCACATCAAATAGGCGTATCAATGGGCTATGAAGATGCCCATTAATAGATATCAATGTGAGTGAGTAGGGATTGCCATGCAACGAATGCACTAGAGCTATAAATGTATGAAAGCTCGACAAAAGAAACTAAGTGGGTGGGCATCCAACTTGCTTGCTCATGAAGACCTAGGGCACTTGAGGAGGCCCATTGTTGGAATATACAACCCAAGTTCTATAATGAAAAATTCCCACTAGTATATGAAAGTGACAAAACAAGAGACTCTCTATTATAAAGATCATGGTGCTACTTTGAAGCACAAGTGTGGAAAAAGGATAGTAGCATTGTCCCTTTTATTTTTTTATTTGGCCTTTATTTTTTTATTTGGCCTTTATCTTTTATTTGGCCT
>NC_057806.1:538425597-538550657 GCF_018294505.1 Triticum aestivum | reverse complement strand
TATTAATGATGATCATCACACTTCTATTTATTTACAACTCAATGATTACAACTCGATACTAGAACAAAGTATGACTATATGAATGCCTCCGGCGGTGTACCGGGATGTGCAATGACTCATGAGTGACATGTATGAAATAATTATGAACGGTGGCTTTTCCACAACTAAAATGTCAACTACATGATCATGCAAAGCAATATGACAATGATGGAGCGTGTCATAGTAAACGGAACGGTGGAAAGTTGCATGGCAATATATCTCGGAATGTCTATGGAAATGCCATGATAGGTAGGTATGGTGGCTGTTTTGAGGAAGGTATATGATGGATTTATGATACCGGCGAAAGGTGTGCGGTATTAGAGAGGCTAGCAATGGTGGAAGGGCGAGAGTGCGTATAATCCATGGACTCAACATTAGTCATAAAGAACTCACATACTTATTGCAAAAATCTATTAGTTATCTAAACAAAGTACTACGCTCATGCTCCTAGTGGGATAGATTGGTAGGAAAAGACCATCGCTCGTCCCCAACCGCCACTCATAAGGAAGACAATCAATAAATAAATCATGCTCCGACTTCGTCACATAATGGTTCACCATACGTGCATGCTACGGGAATCACAAACTTCAACACAACTATTTCTCAAATTCAAAACTACCCAACTAGCATGACTCTAATATCATCATCTTCATATCTCAAAACAATCATCAAGTATAAAACTTCTCTTAGTATTCAAAGCACTTTATATGAAAGTTTTTATTATATCCCTCTTGGATGCCCATCATATTAGGACTGGTTTCATAACGAAAGCAAACTACCATGCTGTTCTAAATAATCTCAAAATAATATAAGTGAAGCATGAGAGTTCATATATTTCTATAAAATAAAACCACCACTGTGTTCTAAAAGGATATAAGTGAAGCACTTGAGCAACAACAAACTACTCCGATGGATATAAGTGAAGATCAATGAGTAGTCAAATAATTATGCAACTATGTGATTCAAACAACAAACTACTCTAAATACTCTCTAACATTTAAGAATTTCATATCTTGGTATTTTATTCAAACAGCAAGAAAAACAAAAGAAAATAAAATGACACTCCAAGCAAAACACATATCATGTGGTAAATAAAAATATAGCTCCAAGTAAAGTTACCGATGGAAGTAGACGAAAGAGGGGATGCCTTCCGGGGCATCCCCAAGCTTAGGCTCTTTCTTGTCCTTGAATATTACCTTCGGGTGCCTTGGGCATCCCCAATCTTAGTCTCTTGCTACTCCTTATTCCATAGTCCATCGAATCTTTACCCAAAACTTTAAAACTTCACAACACAAAACTTAACAGAAAACTCATAAGCTCCGTTAGCGAAAGAAAACAAAAAACCACTTCAAGGTACTCTAATGAACTCATTCTTGATTTATATTTGTGTTAAACCTACTGTATTCCAACTTATTTATGGTTTATAAACTATTTTACTAGCCATAGATTCATCAAAATAAGCCAACACCACACAAAAAACAGAATCTGTTAAAAACAGAACAGTCTGTAGTAATCTGTAGCTAACGCAAACTTATGGAACTCCAAAAATTCTAATATAAATTTCTGGACGTGAGGAATTTATATATTAATCATCTTCAAAAATAATTAACTAAATATCACTATCCAAATAAAAATGGCAGCAATTCTCATGAGCGCTAAAGTTTCTGTTTTTTACAGCATGATTAACAAGACTTTCCCCAAGTCTTCCCAAAGGTTCTACTTGGCAAAAAAACTAATTAAAAGCATAAAAACTCAATCATAACAGATTCTATATAAATTATTTATTACTAAACAGGAGAAAAAAGCAAGGAATAAAAATAAAATTGGGTTGCCTCCCAACAAGCGCTATCGTTTAACGCCCCTAGCTAAGCATGATGATTTCAACGATGCTCACATAAAAGATAAGAATTGTAACATAAAGAGAGCATCATGAAGAATATGACTAGCACATTTAAGTCTAACCCACTTCCTATGCATAGCGATTTTGTGAGCAAACAACTTGTGGGAACAAGAATCAACTTGCATAGGAAAGCAAAACAAGCATAACTTCAAGATTTTAAGCACATAGAGAGGAAACTTGATATTATTGCAATTCCTACGAGCATATATTCCTCCTGCATAATAATTTTCAGTAGCATCATGACTGAATTCAACAATATAACCATCACATAAAGCATTCTTTTCATGATCTACAAGCATATAAATTTTATTACTCTCCACACAAGCAAAATTCTTCTCATGAATAATAGTGGGAGAAAACTCAACAAAATAATTATCATGTGAGGCATAATCCAATTGAAAACTAAAATCATGATGACAAGTTTCATGGATATCATTATTCTTTATAGCATACAAGTCATCACAATAATCATCATAGATAGCAACTTTGTTCTCATAATCAATTGGAACCTCTTCTGAAATAGTGGATTCATCACAAAATAAAGTCATGACCTCTCCAAATCCACTTTCATCAATATAATCATCATAAATAGGAGGCATGCTTTCATCATAATAAATTTGCTCATCAAAACTTGGGGGACAAAAAATATCATCTTCATCAAACATAGCTTCCCCAAGCTTGTGGCTTTGCATATCATTAGCATCATGGATATTCAAGGAATTCATACTAACAACATTGCAATCATGCTCATCATTCAAATATTTAGTGCCAAACATTTTAATGCATTCTTCTTCTAACACTTCGGCACAATTTTCCTTTCCATCATACTCACGAAAGATATTAAAAAGTTGAAGCGTATGAGGCAAACTCAATTCCATAATTTTTTGTAGTTTTCTTTTATAAGCTAAACTAGTGCTAAAACAAGAAACAAAAAGATTCAATTGCAAGATCTAAAGATATACCTTCAAGCACTAACCTCCTCGGCAACGGCGCCAAAAAAGAGCTTGATGTCTACTACACAACCTTCTTCTTGTAGACATTGTTGGGCCTCCAAGTGCAGAGGTTTGTAGAACAGTAGAAAATTTCCCTCAAGTGGATGACCTAAGGTTTATCAATCCGTGGGAGGCGTAGGATGAAGATGATCTCTCTCAAGCAACCCTGCAACCAAATAACAAAGAGTCTCTTGTGTCCCCAACACACCCAATACAATGGTAAATTGTATAGGTGCACTAGTTCGGCGAAGAGATGGTGATACAAGTGCAATATGGATAGTAGATATAGGTTTTTGTAATCTGAAAATATAAAAACAGCAAGGTAACTAATGATAAAAGTGAGCACAAACGGTATTGCAATGCGTTGAAACAAGGCCTAGGGTTCATACTTTCACTAGTGCAAGTTCTCTCAACAATAATAACATAATTGGATCACATAACTATCCCTCAACATGCAACAAAGAGTCACTCAAAAGTCACTAATAGCGGAGAACAAACGAAGAGATTATGGTAGGGTACAAAACCACCTCAAAGTTATTCTTTCCAATCAATCCATTGGGATATTCCTATAAGTGTCACAAACAGCCCTAGAGTTCATACTAGAATAACACCTTAAGACACAAATCAACCAAAACCCTAATGTCACCTAGATACTCCAATGTCACCTCAAGTATCCGTGGGTATGATTATACGATATGCATCACACAATCTCAGATTCATCTATTCAACCAACAAAAAGAACTTCAAAGAGTGCCCCAAAGATTCAACCGGAGAGTCAAGACGAAAACGTGTGCCAACCCCTATGGATAGATTCCCAAGGTCACGGAACCCGCAAGTTGATCACCAAAACATACATCAAGTGGATCAATAGAATACCCCATTGTCACCACAGATATCCCACGCAAGACATACATCAAGTGTTCTCAAATCCTTAAAGACTCAATCCGATAAGATAACTTCAAAGGGAAAACTCAATCCATTACAAGAGAGTAGAGGGGGAGAAACATCATAAGATCCAACTATAATAGCGAAGCTCGCGATACATCAAGATCGTGCCACCTCAAGAACACGAGAGAGAGAGAGAGAGAGATCAAACACATAGCTACTGGTACATACCCTTAGCCCCAAGGGAGAACTACTCCCTCCTCGTCATAGAGAGCACCAGGATGATGAAGATGGCCATCGGAGAAGGATTCCCCCTCCGGCAGGGTGCCGGAACGGGTCTAGATTGGTTTTCAGTGGCTACGGAGGCTTCTGGCGGCGGAACTCACGATCTATTGTGCCCCTCGAAGTTTTTAGGGTATATGGGTATATATGGGAGGAAGAGGTACGTCGGTGGACCTCCGGGTTGTCCATGAGGCAAGGGGCGCACCCAGGGGGGTGGGCGCGCCCCCCACCCTCGTGGGCAGCACGGGACTCTCCTGGTGCAACTCCGATACTCCGTGGGCTTCTTCTGGTCCAAAAATATGTTCCGTGAAGTTTCAGGTCAATTGGACTCCGTTTGATTTTCCTTTTCTGCGATACTCTAAAACAAGGAAAAAACAGAAACTGACACTGGGCTCTGGGTTAATAGGTTAGTCCCAAAAATCATATAAAATAGCATATAAATGCATATAAAACATCCAAGGTTGATAATATAATAGCATGGAACAATCAAAAAATTATAGATACGTTGGAGACGTATCAAGGGCTAGCGAGATACCATCTTGTTATATCATATCATGATTGTTTTGAGAAAGTGTTGTCATCCAGGATTTATTCTTATTGCTTGCTAGTTGATTATGTCATTGATATGAGTAATCATGAGACCTAAATGTTATTGTGAATATGGTTAGTTCATAATCTTTGCTGAAAACTTGAATGATGGCTTTACATATTTACAACAACAACAACAAACAAAGTTTGTAAAAGTTTTTCTTTATCACTTTCAGTTTATCAACTGAATTGCTTGAGGACAAGCAAAGGTTTAAGCTTGGGGAGTTGATACGTCTCCGTCGTATCTACTTTTCCAAAAACTTTTGCCCTTGTTTTGGACTCTAACTTGCATGATTTGAATGGAACTAACCCGAACTGACGCTGTTTTCAGCAGAATTGCCATGGTGTTATTTTTGTGCAGAAATAAAAGTTCTCGAAATGACCTGAAAATCAACGGAGAATTATTTTGGAATATATAAAAAATATTGGAAGGAAGATCCACGTCAGGGGGTCTCCACCTGCCTCGTGGGCCCCCTGACGCTCCACCGACCTCAACCCTAACTTCATATATTCACTTTCGGGGAGAAAAAAACCAAGGAGAAGGATTCATCGTGTTTTACGATACGGAGCCGCCGCCAAGCCCTAAACTCTCTCAGGAGGGCTGATCTGGAGTCCGTTCGGGGTTCCAAAGAGGGGAATCCGTCGCCATCGTCATCATCAACCATCCTCCATCACCAATTTCATGATGCTCACAACCGTGCGTGAGTAATTCCGTCGTAGGATTGCTGGACGGTGATGGGTTGGATGAGATTTATCATGTAATCAAGTTATTTTTGTTAGGGTTTGATCCCTAGTATCCACTATGTTCTGAGATTGATGTTGCTATGACTTTGCTATGCTTAATTCTTGTCACTTGGGCCCAAGTGCCATGATTTCAGATATGAACCTTTTATGTTTTCATCAACATATGAGAGTTCTTGATCCTATCTTGCAAGTCTATAGTCACCTACTATGTGTTATGATCCGGCAACCCCGAAGTGACAATAATCGCGACCACTCCCGATGATGACCGTAGTTTGAGGAGTTCATGTATTCACTATGTGTTAATGCTTTGGTCCGGTACTCTATTAATAGGAGGCCTTAATATCCCTTAGTTTCCAATAGGACCCTAGTGCCACGGGAGGGTAGGACAAACGATGTCATGCAAGTTCTTTTCCATAAGCACGTATGACTATATTCGGAATACATGCCTACATTACATTGATGAACTGGCGCTAGTTCTGTGTCACCCTAGGTTATGACTGTTGCATGATGAACCGCATCCGGCATAATTCTCTATCACCGATCCATTTCCTACGAGCTTTCCATATGTTGTTCTTCGCTTATTTACTTTTCTGTTGCTATTGTTATCATCACTACAAAACACCAAAAATATTACTTTTGTTACCATTGCCTTTTGCTACCGTTACCACTACTATCATATTACTTTGCTACTAAATACTTTGCTGCAGATATTAAGTTTCCAGGTGTGGTTGAATTGACAACTCAGCTTCTAATACTTGAGAATATTCTTTGGCTCCCTTTGTGTCGAATCAATAAATTTGGGTTGAATACTCTACCCTTGGAAACTGTTGCGATCCTCTATACTTGTGGGTTATCAGCAAGCAGCGGCGACGCCGGACAGGCCGCTCTCGCACCACCAGAGTCCCTTCAGGGTAGTTACCCATGGGCACATACTTCTGCCGTTTATTCTTACTTGTGATTCCGCTCGTTTTGACCGTGGCTCGAACCATGTTGCGACCCAATTATTATTTTTGTTTAGTTGTGATGGATCGTCTTGGCTTGCTTTTGGCCTGATGTTGTTGCCTTGCTTTTGGCACACCCGATTCCACTATGTTTTGTTGTTGCTTGGACTAGTTTCTATGTACTGAACATTTTTGTATCAATGTAGTGCTTCTGATATAATATTGCTATATTATACTGGTGATTTCTAGTGATTACTCTGACTTCTACTTGTGCGAGTGAGTATTTACAAGGTCATACTCATGTTGTGATGCAAATACCTCCTTTGGCTAAATTGTATAATTGTGATAGGTTCATACATCATGTCAAGGAGTATTAAGTTATAGGTTATGAAGTAGGGTCCCGTGTTGCTTGAATATCGTGCTATTGTTTATATTTGCAATGCTTCGATGACTGTATTGCCGTCACCGGATTGGATATGACTTGTACCCGGCGGCGGTGTTGTCGGGCATATAACTTTTTTCTTTTGTTTCCTCCTATATTAAATATACGTAAGCTTAATTCAATCCAGACAGTGTTACATAAACTAAGCCACATCAACTTCCAAAAAAGGACTAGGGTTCCTCTGCCTCTAGCCGGTGCCGCCGCCGGTTGATATGTCTCCAATGTATCTATAATTTTTGATTGTTTCATGCTATTATATTATCTGTTTTGGATGGTTAATGGGCTTTATTATGCACTTTTATATTATTTTTGGGACTAACATATTAACCGAAGGCCCAGTGCAAATTGTTGTTTTTTGCCTATTTCAGTGTTTCGCAGAAAAGGAATATCAAACGGAATCCAAACGGAATGAAACCTTCGCGTGGAACTTTTTTGGAACAAACACAATCCAGGAGAGTTGGAGTGGAGGTCAAGGAAGCAACGTGGTGGCCACGAGGTAGGGCAGCGCGCCCCCACCTTCGTGGGCCCCTCGTAGCTCCACCAACCTACTTCTTTCGCCTATATATACTCTTATACCCTGAAAACATCTAGGGGAGCCATGAAACCACTTTTCCACTACCGCAACCTTCTGTACCCGTGAGATCCCATCTGGGGTCCTTTTTGGGCGATCTTCTGGAGGGGGATTCGATCACGGATGGCTTCTACATCAAAACCATAGCCTCTCCGATGATGTGTGAGTAGTTTACCACAGACCTTCGGGTCCATAGTTATTAGCTAGATGGCTTCTTCTCTCTCTTTGGTTCTCAATACAAAGTTCTCCTCGATATTCTTGGAGATCTATTCGATGTAATACTTTTTGCACTGTGTTTACCGAGATGCGATGAATTGTGGGTTTATGATCAAGTTTATCTATGAATAATATTTGATTCTTCTCTGAATTCTTATATGCATGATTTGATATCTTTGTAAGTCTCTTTGAATTATCGGTTTAGTTTGGCCTTCTAGATTGATCTATCTTACAATGAGAGAAGTGCTTAGCTTTGGGTTCAATCTTGCGGTGCTCGATCCTAGTGACTAATACGTCTCCATCATATCTACTTTTCCAAACACTTTTGCCCTTGTTTTGGACTCTAACTTGCATGATTTGAGTGGAACTAACCCGGACTGACGCTGTTTTCAGCAGAATTGCTATGGTGTTATTTATGTGCAGAAACAAAAGTTCTCGGAATGACCTGAAACTTCACGGAACATCTATTCGGGAATAATAAAAAATCCTTGCAAAAGATGAAGACCAGGGGGCCCACCACCTGTCCATGAGGGTGGGGGCGCGCCTGCCCCCCTAGGGCGCGCCCCCTACCTCGTGGCCCCCCTGGAGCTCCTCTGACCTCAACTCCAACTCTATATATTTGCTTTCAGGGAGAAAAAAATCAGAGAGAAGGATTCATCGCGTTTTACGATACGGAGCCGCCGCCAAGCCCTAAAACCTCTCGGGAGGGTTGATCTGGAGTTCGTTCGGGGCTCCGGAGAGGGGAATCCGTCGCCGTCGTAATCATCAACCATCCTCCATCACCAATTTCATGATGCTCACCGCCGTGCGTGAGTAATTCCATCGTAGGCTTGCTGGACAGTGATGGGTTGGATGAAATTTATCATGTAATCAAGTTAGTTTTGTTAGGGTTTGATCCCTAGTATCCACTATGTTCTGAGATTGATGTTGCTATGACTTTGCTATGCTTAATGCTTGTCACTAGGGCCCGAGTGCCATGATTTCAGATCTGAACCTATTATGTTTTCATCAATATATGAGAGTTCTTGATCCTATCTTGCAAGTCTATAGTCACCTATTATGTGTTACGATCCGTTAACCCCGAAGTGACAATAATCGGGATACTTACCGGTGACGACCGTAGTTTGTGGAGTTCATGTATTCATTATGTGTTAATGCTTTGGTCCGGTACTCTATTAAAAGGAGGCCTTAATATCACTTAGTTTTCGCTAGGACCCCGCTGCCATGGGAGGGCAGTACAAAAGATGTCATGCAAGTTCTTTTCCATAAGCATGTATGACTATATTCGGAATACATGCCTACATTACATTGATGAATTGGAGCTAGTTCTGTGTCACCCTAGGTTATGACTGTTACATGATGAGCCGCATCCGGCATAACTCTCTATCATCGATCCATTGCCTACAAGCTTTCCATATATTGTTCTTCGCTTATTTGCTTTTCCGTTGCTATTGCTATCATCACTACAAAATACCAAAAACATTACTTTTGCTACCGTTACCTTTTGCTACCGTTACCACTACTATCATATTACTTTGCTACTAAACACTTTTCTGCAGATATTAAGTTTCCAGGTGTGGTTAAATTGACAACTCAGCTGCTAATACTTGAGAATATTCTTTAGCTCCCCTTGTGTCGAATCAATAAATTTGGGTTGAATACTCTACCCTCGAAAACTGTTGCGATCCCCTATACTTGTGGGTTATCAAGACTATTTTCTGGCGCCGTTGCCGGAGAACATAGCTCTATTCTTTGAGTCACTTCGGATTTATATCTGCTTATCATTATGAAGAACTTGAGAGATCCAAAAACCAAGATTTATCCCTCAACTATGAGGGGAGGTAAGGAACTACCATCTAGCTCTGCACTTGATTCACCTTCTGTTTTGAGTAAGCTTGCGACACCTAAACCTGCTTCTGCTATTCGTTCTGATATGTCGCATGTTATTGATGATGCCACTTCTGCTATGCATGATACTTATGATGAAACTACTTCTATGCTTGATACTACTGTGCCACTTGGTGAATTTCTTGATGAACAACTTGCTAGGGTTAGAGAGAATGAAAATATTGAATCTGATAGTATTGATGAAAGTGATGATGAACACTTGCCCGTTATTCCAAAGGGTTATGTTTTTGATAAAGAAGCTTCTTTAGCTATTTTAGCTTGCAAAGATAGTTATGAACTTAAGAGGTTATTAGCTAAATGGAATAAGCAATCTCTAAATGCTAGGATGAAACCTGACTCTGCTTTTTCTACTTCACCTATTTTTTGTTGCTGATAAGGATTATGAATTCTCTGTTGATCCTGATATAATTACTTTGCTTGAATATGATCCTTTTCATGGCTATGAATCTGAAAGTGTTGTGGCACATCTTACTAAATTAAATGATATAGCCACCCTGTTCACTAATGATGAGAGAACTCGCTACTTTTATATCCTTAAAATATTTCCGTTCTCATTAAAAGGTGATGCTAAGATATGGTTTAATTCTCTTGATCTTGGTTGTGTGCGTAGTCCCCAGGATATGATTTATTACTTCTCTGCTAAATATTTCCCTGCTCATAAGAAACAAGCTGCTTTAAGGGATATATATAATTTTGTGCAAATTGAAGAAGAGAGTCTCCCACAAGCTTGGGGGAGGCTTCTCAAGTTACTTAATGCTTTGCCTGATCATTCTCTTAAGAAAAATGAAATACTCGATATCTTTTATAATGGACTAACCGATGCCTCCAGAGATTACCTGGATAGTTGTGCTGGTTCAGTTTTCAGGGAAAGAACACCGGATGAAGCTGAAATTCTATTGAATAATATGTTGACAAATGAAAATAATTGGACACTTCCTGAACCAACTCCTGAGCCTATTCCTAAACCAACTCTGAAGAAGAGGGGTATCCTATTTCTTAGTCCAAAAGGTATGCAAGAGGCAAAGAAATCTATGAAAGAAAAAGGTATTTGTCGGTGTCAAAACCGGCAGATCTCGGGTAGGGGGTCCCGAACTGTGCGTCTAAGGCGGATGGTAATAGGAGGCAGTGGACACGATGTTTACCCAGGTTCGGGCCCTCTTGATGGAGGTAATACCCTATGTCCTGCTTGATTGATATTAATGATATGAGTATTACAAGATTTGATCTACCACGAGATCGTAGAGGCTAAACCCTAGAAGCTAGCCTATGGTATGATTGTTTGTATATCTATCGACTAGCCTGGCCTTGGTTTATATAATGCACCAGAGGCCTAGGATAACAAGAGTCCTAGCCGAATACGCCGGTGGGGGAGGAGTCCTTGTCTTGACCACCAAGTCTTGTGGAATCTTCCTTGTATGCGGTAGCTGTCCGAACTGGCCCATGAGTATACGGCCATGGGGGTCCTCGGCCCAATATAACTGACCGAGAGACGACATGGTGAGTACCCCCTAGTCCAGGACACCGTCAGTAGCCCCCTGAACCGGTCTTCAAGTTGGGGATGCTCCTCGATTCTTCTGAACTGTTCTTCATCTTCGGTCGTCGGTCTTGAAAACTAGTTCAACAAATCTTCTTCGATCTTGAGGATCACCAACGTGCATCAGGAGTTTATACGTCGGGTATCCGAGGATCCCCTTTAAGTTTTCGGCCTTTATCAATGCCTTGTTTATTTTTATGCCACGCATCGGGTTTGAAGTTGTTCCCGGGCGGCAGCGCCCTCTTGCGTCCGAGCTCCAACACCGGACTGCATTCGAGGTATCTTTTTCAGATGAGTACCAACGCCGAACCGCTTCCGAGCTCCAACGTCGGACTATGTCCAAGTTCTAACGCCGGACTATATCCGAGCTCCAACGCCGGACTATATCCGAGGTGTCATAAATCACCTTGGTTCAAAAAAGTTGAAGGAGTTTAGCCGAGCTTAATGCCGGAAATGCCCTCTATGGAGCCAGCCACTAGTGCCCGAGCTTTATGCAGGACTGCTTCCGAGGTGGTTGAGGGAGTCCTGGATTAGGGGGTGTCCGGATAGCCGGACTATACCTTCGGCCGGACTCCTGGACTATGAAGATACAAGATTGAAGACTTCGTCCCGTGTCCGGAAGGGACATTCCTTGGCGTGGAAGGCAAGCTTGGCGGTACGGATATGTAGATCTCCTACCATTGTAACCAACTCTGTGTAACCCTAGCCCTCTCCGGTGTCTATATAAACCGGAGGGTTTTAGTCCGTAGGAACGACAATCATACCATAGGCTAGCTTCTAGGGTTTAGCCTCCTTGATCTCGTGGTAGATCTACTCTTGTACTACCCATATCATCAATATTAATCAAGCAGGAGTAGGGTTTTACCTCCATCGAGAGGGCCCGAACCTGGGTAAAAACATCGTGTCCCTTGTCTCCTGTTATCATCCGCCTAGACGCACAGTTCGGGACCCCCTACCCGAGATCCGCCGGTTTTGACACCGTCATTGGTGCTTTCATTGAGAGTTCCTCTGTGTCGTCGCCATCAGGAAGGATGCCTCCTCCCGTCTTTAAAGACGGCACCGTTGCTAAGGGAGCTTTGGCTGTCGGCCAAACTCTTCGGCTAGGTGGTTTCCTTATGACCGCCTGTTCGGCTGCTGCACCGACGATGACCTCTCGGGTCATTGAAAGCAATCTTCACGTCATCTCGGAATTCGCCGAGCAGCTAGATCCAATGGAGCTCTCTTCCCTAAACGAGCTCTTGGATCGCATCGCTGCCCTGGGAGTCGCTACGGATTACGACCAGATTGGGCCTAAACCCGATCTGAGAGAGATTAACTCTCCCCAGGTCACCCATCACGTTGCCGTGGTAGAGGGATAGTGCGGTGACCCTTCATCTATCTTAAGGACTAGCTATGTCCGGATTCCCGATCCCTCCAAGCCGGATACCCGCGGAGGGGAGGACATCACTCAAGACCTGAACTTAAAGTCAGGCGACGGGCTAGATTCATTGACAGCATCCAAGAATCCAAACTTCCGAGTTCGGAAACTCCTTGGCTCCTTGGTCTCAGATTGGGTGAGGTTTCGGATTTGATTCCACCCACCCACCCGTACATAAGCGATATATCCCAAATTAGGCAAGAGACCGAAGAAACAGTACATCATTACTGGGCCAGATTCCTCCTCGTTATGAACAGGATAAAGGACTGCTGCGAGGAAGACACAATTTCTTTCTTCTGCAATAATTGCACGGACAAGGGAATCCTCAATGCCATAAGTCGCCATGATATTACACACTTCGCTGACTTGGCGTCCATAGTACGAAAGTACTGTGCGATGGAAAGCGCCTGGAAAACCGAAATAAAATTTTGGGACAATCCGGCCCTGAATACAAACCTAGTCCGAAATAAAAGGGTGCATCATCGCCAGACACCCGGGTTCAATACCAAAAAGCAAAAGCCCTCTACAGGGCACGGAATCGTACTGGAAGGATGGCTTAATGGACCCTGTAAAATTCACAGTGCAGAGGGCGCCACACCAACTCACAGCCTTAGAGCATGTTGGATACTCCGGCAGGTGGCAAAAATTGGCAAAGATCTTCTAATTCTAGAAGCCACAGAAAGCCACTCCAGAGACACCAGTACGGTATTAATAGTCTTCGAGACTTTCGCATCAAATAATATGTGAAAAAGAACACTCCGCAGCCGTGCCGAAGTCTACCAAGTAGCAACAATAAACCCATGGAGTGACACGGCTATTACTTTTAACGCCAGTGATGAACCTAAATTCCGAACAGCCCGAGCACCAGCCGCATTGGTCCTCAGTCCAATAGTGGACGACTTTCGTCTTACCAAGGTACTCATGGATGGCGGCAGCGGATTGAACCTCATTTATGAGGAAACCCTTCAAAAAATGGAAATAGACTAGAACCGCATTGAGCAAAGCAGCACAACCTTTAGACGAATAATCCCCAGTTGGGAAGCGCGCTGTACAGGAAAAATCACACTAGATGTGGTGTTCGGCACGCCGGATAATTACAGGTCCGAAGAGGTCACGTTCCAAGTGGCCCCGTTCAGTAGCGGATATCACGCTCTGCTAGGGCGGGAAGCGTTTACAATCTTCCAAGCAATACCCCATTACGGGTACATGAAGCTCAAGATGCCCGGGCCTAACGGAATCATCACTCTCGCTAGTGATCCGGACATAGCACTCCGCGCCGAAAACAAGACAGCCGCACTGGCCCTCGAGGTGCTATCCGAAGCCCTAGCGGCTGAGGAACTGACTGCGCTGCGCTCCATGGTGAATAGGGACGATGTGATACTCGACAAAAGATCCAAGTCCACCTCCTTTAAACCGGCGGGCGAAATAGTCAAATTCCAGGTCCATCCAACGGACCCCAATAAAACAGCTTCCAACCGGGCACAGTTAAACCCTGATGTAGACGCCGCACTGCGAGAGTTCCTACGAGAGAATTGGGACATTTTCGCCTGGCACCCTTCAGACATGCCAGGAATCCCATGCAGGCTGGCCGAACACAGCTTAAGTATCCTAAAAGGATTCAAGCCAGTCAAACAGGCTCTTCGGCGTTTTTCCAAACCTAAGAGACAGGCCATGGGAGAGGAACTAGCCAAGCTATTGGAGGCCGGATTCATCAAAGATATAAAATACCCGGATTGACTAGCAAACCTGGTGATGGTACCAAAGAAGGACAAATCCTGGCGCCTGTGCGTTGATTTTAAATACCTTAACAAGGCTTGCCCAAAGGATCCCTTCCCTCTCCCCCGCATCGATCAAATTATCTACGCTACCACAGGACACGATTCGTTGTGTTTCCTCGATGCATACTCCAGCTACCATCAAATAAAGATGGCAGAGTCAGACCAAGCCGCAACGGCATTCATCACACCATACGGCCCATTCTGCTTCAACACAATGCCCTTCGGGCTCAAAAACGCCGGCGCAACATATCAACGCATGATTCAGACATGTCTGGCAAACCAGATCGGCAAAACAGTGGAGGCATACGTAGATGATGTGGTCGTTAAAACAAGACATGTCGAATCTCTAGTAGACGACTTGAGGCTAACATTCGATAACCTCCGAACATACGACATCAAGCTCAACCCGGAAAAATGCGTTTTTGGCGTTCCAGCCGGAAAGCTCTTGGGCTTCATTGTATCCGGTAGAGGAATTGAAGCAAATCCAGCCAAGATTCGAGCTCTGTCACAATTGGATATCCCGAAGAACCTCAAACAAATACAAAAATTAACCCGATGCGTGGCGGATCTAAGCCGCTTTATCTCCAGCTTGGGAGAAAAGGCCCTACCCCTTTACCGCCTCCTTCGGCGCACCGAACACTTCGAGTGGACGGATGTAGCCACAGCCGGACTGGACGAAATAAAAGCCATCTTGGCAACAAACTCAGTCCTGGCCGCGCCAAACATTGGCGAACCAATGCTATTATACATTGCAGCAACCCATCAGGTCGTAAGCGCAGTGCTCGTCGTCGAACGAGAAAAGGACGGACACAAATTCCCCCTTCAAAAGCCGGTCTACTATCTGTCCACTGTCCTTACTCCGTGCAAGTCACGGTACCCGCATTATCAAAAGATTGCGTACACGGTATTTATGGCATCCCGGAAGCTGCGACACTACTTTCAAGAGTGTTCAATAATAGTAGCCTCGGAAGTGCCACTTAACGATATTATAAACAACCGCGACGCGACGGGCCGGATTGCAAAATGGGCCATTGAGCTCCTCCCGTTCGACATAACTTACAAGCCACGGCGAGCTACCAAGTCGCAAGTTTTGGCCGACTTCGTCGCAGAATGGACGGAGGCCGAACTCCCTAAAGAGTACGACACATATTCAAACTGGGTCATGCACTTCGACGGCTCCAAAATGTTGGCCGGTCTAGGGGCTAGCGTCATTTTGACGTCCCCCACAGGAGACACAGTTCAATACGTACTCCAGATAGTGTACACAGCCTCCAACAATGCAGCCGAATATGAGGCCCTTTTACATGGTCTTCGGATGGCAGTATCCATGGGCATTCAACGCCTAGAGGTGCGCGGGGACTCGAACCTCGCAATATCCCTAATAAATGGAGACTTTGATGCCAAGGATCCAAAAATGGCAGCTTATCGCAACGCCGTCCTAAAAATGTCAGCTCAGTTCGAAGGGCTCGAATTTCACCATATAGCCCGGGAAAATAATCAGGCGGCAGATGTCCTGGCATGCATCGGCGCAAAACACGATGTAGTCCCCCCCAACATCTTCTTGGAAAGGATGTTCAAGCCATCCGTAGTATGGGAAGGGGAACCCGGCAATAACAGCCCGGACCCAACTGCATTACCCGACACTGAACACTCTGACATAATTGGAGGCTCTGCCAATGAAATAACACCTTCAGCCCACGTAATAATGGCCGTCATCGCCCCGTGGACAAAACCATTCCTCACCTACCTTACTAGGTAGGAACTCCCTGAGGACCAAAATGAGGCACGCTGCATAGTGCGGCGATCTAAAGCCTATAAAGTCCATGAGGGAGAGCTTTATAAGAAAAGCACTACCGGAGTCCTTCAAAGGTGCATCTCCGAAGAGGAAGGGCGGAACCTCCTGGCGGAAATTCATGCCGGACTCGATGGTCATCACGCTGCAGCTCGGTCCCTTGTAAGCAAGGCCTTCCGTATAGGCTTTTATTGGCTGACGGCCCGGGCAGACGCCCAGGACTTAGTCCAACTATTAATCGGTTGCCAGCTTTTTGCAAACCAAAGCCATATGCCACCCACCGACCTCCAAACTATCCCCATCACTTGGCCCTTCGCGGTCTGGGCCTTGACATGGTTGGACCCCTTAAAGGCGGAACCCACAAGAAAAAATACTTACCTATCATGGCAGATAAGTTCACCAAATGGATAGAAGCCAAGCCTGTTAAGACGGCCGAATCCAGACCGGTGATAGACTTTATATCCGGGGTTGTACACCGTTACGGCGTCCCCCACAGCATCATCACTGATAACGGCACGAACTTTACGGCTGACGAGGTAAAACTCTGGTGCAAAAACATGGGCATCAAGCTCGATTATGCTTCCGTCTATCACCCACAAACTAGCCAGGTTGAACGTGCAAATGGTCTTATCATGAGCGGCATCAAACCCAGATTAGTGCGGTCCCTTAAGGAATCTAATACACACTGGGTAGAGGAGCTCGACTCCGTACTCTGGGGGCTGCGGACCACGCCGAATCGCACCACTGGATACACACCATTCTTCATGGTGTACGGCGCAGAGACAGTTTTGCCCTGCGACATAATTCATGACTCACCTCGAGTGCGCATGTACGAAGAAAGAGAAGCCGAGCTCGATCGGAAGGACAATTTGGACGCCTTGGAGGAAGAGCGTGACGTGGCAAAAGCCCGTTCCGCATTCTACCAACAGCAGGCTCAAAGATACCAAAGCAGAGAAGTACGGGCCAAAAATTACAACGTTGGCGAATTAATTCTACGCCTGCCGGACAAGAAAAAGGACAAACTCAAGCCCATGTGGGAAGGTCCCTTCATAATTGACCAAGTCCTGAATGGTGGAGCGTACCGCCTGCGAGATGCATCGGATAACCGACTCGAGCCGAACCCATGGAACGCAACCCGTCTCCAAAGATTTTATGCCTAGCGCTGGACTCTGTGTTCGTCTCCTTCCTCTGTCCATTTTTATATACTTTTTGTCTTATATTTCTCTCCTTCTCCTCTCTCTCTCTCTCTTATAGCCTTTAAAGGCTCATAAAGTAACGCGCTATCCGCGCTCATTAAACCTGGCGGCTTCTTTAAACAGTAGCTTATTTATACAGGCTTCATGCCCAACACATGCGTCACACTTCCGCATGTACCTTTTATTCACCATTATATGCATCGATATGACTTAAGTTTTGGCCAAGCTGGGTTGCCTGGCTCCTGTGCTTACCCCTACGTTCCCGATTGTTCGGCTAGGTGGTAAAGGGAGCATCTCTGTGATTGTTACTGCCGGGTCAGCCGGATGTGTACCTCAGACTGGGTGAAGCCGAAAGCTAGCGTTCTTAAGGGAATATTCGGTCGGTGAACTAAAGATGATCTTTTTTCCACTTATTTATCTATATGCCCCCAGATGTTTTTCCTGCGTCTCTTTTCGCAGAATGGACATGCACTTTAGGGCATGCCTCCCAGGGAAAGGAACCCCTAAGGGAACTATTCTCCCTGGAAGATGTTTCTTATTAACCATGTAATATAACATAACTAGTTGGGCACTTGTCTGTTCAAGCACTAATGACCCCTACGCCTGGTCTCCATGCATACCCCGGACCGTCAGGTCCCGAGGTTGAAGCGAAAAGGTCGGCCATGACAAACGATCTACAATCCGGCTAGAAGGCATTACACATGTCAATTAAAATTACATAGTCAATCTGACTGATTGTATTCCTCTTCAATACCATCTAACAGGCTGTCTAGCTTACAGTCCTGTTGGGAATACTTTGCGGCCAATTCTACTTGACCATATACTAAGCTCATAGGGATCTCCTTCCCATCGGGCCCCACGGGTCCGACCTCGACCATGTGGTTTGGGTCAGCCTTCATGTACCGTGTCTTCACCATGGCCCAGGCCTCCCTGGCGCCTTGACGGCAGGCCGACATCTTCCACAATCGGAAGCGCCGTCGCGCTCCCTTCAGCTTCTCTACAAGCTCTCCAAGGCCTTCGGGCATGGAGACGGATGGCCACAAGGCCTGGGCGACGCCTTGCATCACCTGCCGAACTCGCTCGTGCAGTTGTGAGAGCTCGGGAAGAAGGTCACCCGTAGAACCGGGCATTTCCTCTGCAGGACGACCTGTTAGCATACCTACAGACATTACTCTGTTAGTCGACTTCCTAAATATGCCGCGTCGAAGCCACTGATTAAGCACTTACTAAATATGCCGCGTCGAAGCCGATGATTCTCCTTAACGGAGTCCAACAGCTGGGCACGAACATCCTTCAGTTCAACGCCCAGCTTGGTGTTGGCATCTTGGAGATCGTTCTTCTCCCGCCTCACCTTTGTCAGCACACTCTCACCAGCCTTCAGCTGGCGTAGGAGTTGTTGCTTTTCCAGATTTAATCCGGCGCCATCTGCAATTTCATTTGTCAGATTTGCACCCATGCCGCGCTTCGCAAAATACTTATCTTTCGAAGCGTCTATTACCAGAGGGGGTCTCCTTGGGCTCCCCTGCCGTGGCTAGTGCGGCCTCAAGTTGGACTTTGCACTCTTCCAGCTCCTAGGACAGTAGGGTATTCTTTTCTGTAAGAACCTGCATAACAAATGATCCTTAAATCAGTTATTCTAACTGTTTCAAGTCTCGGGGGCTACTGGTATATATATAATTACCAAAATCTTCTTACCCGTATGTCTTTTACATATTGCTCCGTGGCTCTGGCTAGACCATTTTGAGCGGCACGAAGGTATGCATCTCCCGAATTGAAGCCATCCAATGCCTCTTGGGAGAAACAAGCGTCGCGAAGAACTGTCCGGCGACGCTTGTGGTTCATGGCACTCTCCACCTCGGAATTGGTGGCAGACAGCCTGTCCGCATCCTCTGTCGGAGGAGCGTTCGGTGCGCGCCTTGTGTTCGCCTCCGCTTCTGGACCAGGCTTTGGAGCCTGGCTGGTGGAGGCGCGATTGGAAACCTCTCCGGATATAGTCCGGCGAGGTCTCTTCGTCCTGAAGAGAGCACGAGCATTAATATGCTTTGAAGGAATAACACCTGGGAATAAGATGGTGCGCTATACCTTTGCATCGGCGTCTCAGTCCGGACCGCACTTCTTTTCAGCCCGCGGGGCCTTGCCGCCCCTCGTTGGCTAGTCGCCACAGGCTCGGCCTCCCATCTCAAGGACATCCCCTGCAAAACACGGTTGTCATACGACAATCGAAAACACGCGAGGATAGATCCCTTTTCAAAGTGCTGGGACTTCGGGCTCAGTTACCTGTGAGGCTGGGAGTAGCCCTGGGTAATCGGCCGTAATGGCCACTAAGGCGTTGTCCTTGCTCAATTGATGAAACACCCCATCAATCTGCTCCACATATAAGTTCGGATCCTCTTGAGAGGCCGGGTCGAGGGACCATCCCGGATCGTTCGGTTGTGGAGGAGGGCTGTTTATTTCTTTAACAGCCTGGCGCAGTTCTTGCGTCGAAGTCGTTATATTGAATATTTAACGATGGGAATATAAAACGGATGGGCAAGTAAAAGTGTCCACTTACCCAACTTGGGGGATTGTACATAGAAAATCCACCCTGTGGGTTGACGCGGAGAAATTCCTCCTCTTCTCCCTGGTACAAAGCGGACAAGATCTTTATTAGAGCGGCAGCCGAATCTGGCCCCTTACGGCCGTGGCGGGTGGCGTCGTCCTCCCCGTTGAAGTCCCACATGGGGTGGCCTCTATACTGGAGCGGCTGCACCCCTCACATGATGCATGCAGCCATGACCACGATCATGGTCAGTCCGGAATGAGCTAACAATCTTATCCGGCCAATTAGATAAAGAACGTCCTTGTCGCTTTCCCTCTGAGGGCTCCGTGGACGCCACCTTAGGCGCTTCTTTAGGGGAGCACTGTCGAACTCAGGGAGGCCGATCCGGACAGGATCCGGCAGCGGGATGTCCTCTATATAAAACCATTCCGAAGGCCAGTCCTCGGACGCCTTCTTTGGGGTTCCGGATAGATATCCGGTCCCGGCGATGCGCCACAATTTGGCTCCGCCCACTTGATATATTGACCCCTTCTGAGAACGGGGCACAAGGCAGAATAGCCTTTTCCACAGCGCGAAATGAGCCTCGCAGCCGAAAAACAGCTCGCAAAGGGCTACGAAGCCCGCGATATGCAATATGGAGGCAGGCGTGAGGTTGTGCAGTTGGAGGCCATAGAACTCCAGGAGCCCCCGGAGAAACGGATGAATTGGAAATCCGAGCCCTCTTATTAAGTAAGGGACAAGGCATACCCGCTCTCCTTTGGAGGGATTGGGGGCGCTCTCCGCTTGCTCTCTGCCATTATAGGTGGCAAGTCCGGCTCGAACCGGGACCATATAGGCCGGGGGGAGAAATCCCTTGGTCTGGATCGTCACTAGCTCGCTGTGCGGGATGGAGCATCTCTCCCAATCTCCAGGCCAAGGGCTGGAAGGGCGAGAGGAGGAGCTGCGGTGGCCGGCCATGATAGAATGGACCTCTGTCGGATACGCTCTGATGAATACTCGCGGAGGGGAGAAGGTGTGGTTTGGATCTAAATCCTTGTCCCCTTAAATAGGCGGCTCATTCACGCGGCTAGGGGTGTAAATATAAAAACACCCTGACTTTTTGTATTCGTTTGACACATGGAAGACGACCATTATTGGGCGTAGAAGCCAAGGAGCGCTACATTTACAAGAAACCGGACATTATTCAACAGGTACATGGAATTTGGAGGAGAACCCGCCTTGCAATGCCAAAGACAATTTGCGCGCCGGACTCGTCGTCATTGAAGCCTGGTTCGGGGGCTACTAAGGGAGTCCTGGATTAGGGGGTGTCCGAATTGCCGGACTATACCTTCGGCCGGACTCCTGGACTATGAAGATACAAGATTGAAGACTTCGTCCCGTGTCCGGAAGGGACTTTCCTTGGCGTTTAAGGCAAGCTTGGCGGTACGGATATGTAGATCTCCTACCATTGTAATCGACTCTGTGTAACCCTAGCCCTCTCCGGTGTCTATATAAACCGGAGGGTTTTAGTCCGTAGGAACGACAATCATACCATAGGCTAGCTTCTAGGGTTTAGCCTCCTTGATCTCGTGGTAGATCTACTCTTGTACTACCCATATCATCAATATTAATCAAGCAGGAGTACGGTTTTACCTCCATCGAGAGGGCCCGAACCTGGGTAAAAACATCGTGTCCCTTGTCTCCTATTACCATCCGCCTAGACGCACAGTTCGGGACCCCCTACCCGAGATCCACCGGTTTTGACACCGATAGTGGTGCACCACCCCGACCGTGGGCCGATTTTTTGTCAATATGTTTTATTGGTGCAATTTATTCTTTGCCGAGATATATAGCCAGTAGCCCTCAAGGTGTGTATCGGTCTAAAAACTGAGATGCACTTGAAGGATGACATAAAACTGCTGATTCCAGTAGCCGCTAAGACTCAGGTTGATTTGCAAAATTGGTCTGAGGACCAACTCCTAGCTCGGAAGAATACTTCGGGACACAAAAAGTGGTGTGTCGAGTCCTCGAGACTCAGGTTGGGTGCGGCCGACCAACCTGAGGATCATAATCTCCTCGAAAACTATATTGCACATAAATTTTCTACACTGGATGGCCAATGCAGTAGCCCCCGAGACACTGGTCGGGTGCCAACACCAGATCAGGGGATCGATACGCCCCTTTAATATTAGTAAATGATAAGCCCGTAGCCCAGTAGCCCCCGAGCCTTAATGCGAGCACGGGTGGTTGAATTAAGGATCGATATCCAGAGTGAAATCACAAATTATGTGTAATGATTCTATGTATCCAAGTATTTTACATCATTAATGCTTGGATCCGCATTGTACAAAACTTTGTTGACCGCCCATAGGCTTCCACCTCCTCGGCCAGTAGCCGAGGAGTGTTTGTCCTACTTTATAAAGCCTTTATGAGGGCAAAGATTTATGACAAACAAGGCAATCTGGCCATACGGTTTTATAAACAAAGGTACGTAGAGAGATATGTTATATTACTATTTAACATAAGAAATGTCTTCCAAAGAAAATAGTCCCGCTATCGGTTCCTTTCTTTGGGTTGTCATGCTAAGCATGATCATGAAACCTCAGCTCTAATGTAAGAGCAAAATATTGAGGATTTAGTTTGGAAGGCCAGTTACTAGCCCCCGGTAGTGTTCGGCAACAATCGAGGTCAAGCCGTAAACACTTCGGCCAATGTTATGAATGGCCCGTCATTTAACACAGTCATCAGATCGCTGACCAGTTTACGCCTATTGTGACAGTCAGTTTTCGGCTTTCTCCACTGAGGTGCTTGACCATGTGAGCTGGAATCACAATCGCAGTGGTTCTCCCTTTGCACACCTAGCCGAACAAAGCGGAACGTAGGAGGCAAGCGCAGGAGCCGGACAACCCAACTATTGACCAAAGACACAATTCGAAACAGATGCATATATAGCAATATCCGAGAATGTTTTTGCCGGATCTCTAAAGGTGTCCGGCGTTGCACTGCGAGACTTGTGCTGAAAACACACAAATAGTTTGAAAGTGCCATAAGCTTGGAAAACCAAAAAAACGCCAGTAAAAACTTGACGTCCGAACAAGATCAAGTGTCCGGTGCCAATCCGAAAATTGGAAAAAAATGTGCTTCTGTCGTGCTTTAACATGACACATCCGATCTCAAGACTTCACGCGGGTCAGCCTACGGCTTCAAGCTCCTTATCCCAAAGGCGGAGTACTTCTCCGAGGTCAGTTTAGCAAACTAAACTCAAGCTGCTTTCAGAGAGAAGACAGGCTATCCGGCTATTGACCATAAACTCGAGTCGAAAAAGGAGTGGTAGAAAAAGACTTTGCAACGACCAAGAAGAAAACACATTTACTATAAAACAACTCATATAAATTTTAAGAGCCCCCAAGTGACTTGGGTAAAAGAATTTATGTATAATGATTGTATATACCGAAGTACTTATATCATATCTGTGTTCACCCGAACTTTAAACGCGTCTTAACCGACCGTCGGCTTCTCCCTCTTCGGCCAAGGGCCGAAAAGTGTTATGTACTCCACCTGTCGAGAATATCGATGATGTTTCCGATAACCAGGCAATCAGGCCATAAGGCTGCAACAGACAAAGCGCGCTCAGGGAACTTATGCTATATTACTGACGAAGTGTAAGAAGCATCTTCGAAGAAAATAGTACCCCCACCGATACCTTTCTTCGGTTGCTCATTGTTACTATGAGACTTGTGCAATAGATTTTTTGTACTCATGAGTTCCTTTGTGTGCCGACCATGATTGAAAACAATAAGAGCGCTAGCTTTCGGCTTCACCCAGTCTGAGGTACTAACTTGGATTACCCGGTAGTAACAATCACAGAGGTGCTCCCTTTACTTCCTAGCCGAACAATCAGGAATGTAGGGGTAAGCACAGGAGCCAGGCAATCCATCTTGCGAATCAGTTAGGTCAATATGGTGCATATTGTGGCGTAATAGACGAACAAGGAACGAAGCCATACAAGTATAATCATATGCAAGAGGAAAAGCTCCATCAAGGGAGCCCCCAAATAAATGGGGTATTTGAATATGCGCATCATAAACAAAGTTTTGACAAGGAACTTTGTCACAAACAACTTTGTGCCAAAAAGTATAATGCTTGGTCGAACCGAACAAAATTTAAAACTGAGAGTTTTTGAGCATGAAAGCAACTTAGCTAGTTAATGAGCTCGGTGTTGATGACACGATTCGGGCTTGTGGCGGGATGAAGACGCCCATTGATCTGTGACAGATTCAACAAGGTTCGCAGTCCTCGGCATGGCCGAGGTCCCAGCCCCCAGGCCCGAGGAGTCCGAGCAAGGAGTTCGGCACTCCAGAGTAGTGACCACCTAGCGCAGTCAAAATCGATTACCTGCACACATAAAACAGTGTGGTCTAGGAAATAATAATAATCTGTATATAATCCTTGGATAATTGCTTTACAAAAAATAATTTATTTAAAGAAATGTGGCCTGGCGCCGAAGCCAATGTCGATGCAGGGCGTCAGCGTGACGCAGTGAAGGCGTGACAAAGCCTGAATTTGCAGGGCGGTCCGGGCTCCGGATGCGGCGTTCGCCGAACTATGTACGGAAACTGACCGAATCATCACGCGGCCATTTTTAATGTGGCCGCCATTTGATAGACCTGGTTTATTTGTTGTAGCATTCCGAAGAAAAGCGACTCCCAAAATCGAGAATCAATCCGCACAACCATTGCCTGATGGGCGATAAAGCGATGGCCTGGTGATGCTGACAAAGGTTGGCTTGCCGAGGCGAAGCCCTCGGTCCAGCTAACGTGACGAAGCTGGTCGGTTGGTGACACCGAAGTCACCGGAGTATGTTGATGAAGAAATAGCCAAGTCCCCAGTCTAGCCGAGGTGACGGAGCAGGCCGCTGAGGAGTAGTTGTAGCTGCCATGTCAACCGAGGTGTTGAAGTAGTTCAGCGTGATGGACATTGGCTCGAAGAAGCAACAGTGCGGCCATGCCGACCCAGGTCGTAACTTGTGATGCGGCCAATGCTGGTTTGATGAAGTAACCATGCGGTGATGCTGGTGTGCCTGCTCCGTGTAATCCGTGGGTTGGCGATGTTGGTGATGATTTATCCTTGGCGATTCCGAACTCTTATTCAGCTTGCCGAGGTGAGGATCCAAAGAAGTTGAGCTCGGCTTAAAAAGCAACGACATGTCTAGCGCAGGTCGGCAGTCCTGGAGCTATATTGCCGTACTGGTTTGACACCAGCGTGATGGCGAAGATTACCTCAGAGGAGGATTAAATCTTTATGGGTGCGTGTGAAAAACAACGCACAATACCTTAAAATAAAATTCCTTTTAAAAAGGTTGTGAAATATCACGTTCATAAAGAAACATAAATTCGGGTCGGATCCGTGTTCGCGCAGGAAACAGATCAGAAAAGTGATGCACTAATCGGAAGGTTCCTGGAGTTTGGACGGTCGGATCGAGCTGAAAGTTTTAGGGGTGGTAGATATGGGAATTCTGCAGCCGATGAATGGTTCGATCTTCCAAAGAACTTCCGAGCTAGGATCTAGAGACCACGCCCTAAACTCGTCCAGATTCCCGTCTGGATTTGACAGGGATCCGGTATATCGTAGACTGTCAGAGATTCCTCCATTGGAACTTGATGAAATTTTCCAGGGTTGTTGTAGACTCAATTCCGCAAAATTCCACCGAAGAGATCGTTAAAACGACACTCGAGGAGGCGGTGCCGGCGGATACGCGTTCGCTGTCCAGAAAAACAGCACGGTCGCCCGAGGGCAATGTTGACGTTGAGCCCCCGGGCTCCATGGATGATTCCTCCGTGATCTTGATAGAGATCGGAGTTGGTGTTGATGACGGCCCTAGTCCAAACATGACGATCAAAGGAAGGGCACAGTCCTCGGTCAAGCCAAGGTGACCAGTCGAGCCGGTGACGAAGATGTCGATGTCGCAGTTAATATGCAGACGAGCCATCGATCCTTTTGTCGATCACACAGCGGAACTCTCAATGAAAGCACCAATGTCGGTGTCAAAACCGGTGGATCTCGGGTAGGGGGTCCCGAACTGTGCGTCTAAGGTGGATGGTAACAGGAGGCAGGGGACACGATGTTTACCCAGGTTCGGGCCCTCTTGATGGAGGCAATATCCTGCGTCCTGCTTGATTGATATTGATGATATGAGTATTACAAGAGTTGATCTACCACGAGATCATAGAGGCTAAACCCTAGAAGCTAGTCTATGGTATGATTGTTTGTATATCTATCGACTAGCCTGACCCTGGTTTATATAATGCACCAGAGGCCTAGGATAACAAGAGTCCTAGCCGAATATGACGGTGGGGGAGGAGTCCTTGTCTTGACCACCAAGTCTTGTGGAATCTTCCTTGTATGCGGCAGCTATCCGAACTGGTCCATGAGTATACAGCCGTGGGGGTCCTCGGCCCAATCTAACTGACCGGGAGATGGCGTGGTGAGTACCCCCTAGTCCAGGACACCATCGGTATTAAAGCCGAAGATGTTAAGAATTTACCTCCTATTGAAGAAATACATGATCTTAATTTATCGCCTGTTGAAGAAACATATGATCTTAATCCATTACCTATTGAAGAAACTCATGGTCCTGATAACCCGACATAGGTAGTAAAGGTAAATTATCTCTATAGATATGATAAAGCTGAAATCCCGTTTACTAAGTTTGCTAGCCCATGCTTAGATGAGTTTGATAAATTTATGGCTAAGCAAGAAGACTTCAATGCTTATTTTGTTAGACAATTGAAGTACAATTCAAATATGCTTGAACACTTGGGTGATTATATGGCTAATGTTAAAGGTGAACTTAAACTTATTAGTAAACATGCTTCTATGGTTACCACTCAAGTACAACAAGTACTTAAAGCTCAAAATGATTTGCTCAATGAATTGAATAGTAAGAATAAAGATTATGCTGTTAGAGTGGCTACTAGAACTGGTAGAATGACTCAGGAACCTTTGTATCCTGAAGGCCACCCTAAGAGAATTGAGCAAGATTCTCATAGAAATAATATAGATGCACCTAGTCCTTGTAAAAGGAAGAAAAAGAAAAATGATAGGACTTTGCATGCTTCTAGTGAACCTATTGCTCAACCACCTGAGAATCCAAATCATATTTCTATTTCTGATGCTGAAACACAATCTGGTAATTGATACGTCCATTTTGCATCATGCTTTTATATTGATATTTATTGCATTATGGGATGTTATTACACATTATGTCACAATACTTATGCCCATTCTCTCTTATTTTACAAGGTTTACATAAAGAGGGAGAATGCCGGCAGCTGGGATTCTGGGCTGGAAAAGGAACAAATATTAGAGGCCTATTCTGCATAGCTCCAAAAGTCCTGAAACTTCACGGAAGGCGTTTTCAGAATATATAAAAAATACTCAGCGGGAGAGATTCACCAGGGGGGCACACCCTGCCCACGAGGGTGGGGGCGCGCCCTACCCCCCTGGGCGCGCCCCCTACCTCGTGGGCCCCCTGGTGGCCCTCCGGTAGCCATCTTCTGCTATATGAAGTCTTTCGATGGGAAAAAATAAGAAGCCATCTTCTCGAACGAAACTCCGCCGCCACAAGGCGGAACCTTGGGGAACCAATCTAGGGCTCTGGCGAAGCTGTTCTGCCGGGCAAACTTCCCTCCCGGAGGGGGAAATCATCGCCATCATCATCACCAATGCTCCTCTCATCGGGAGAGGGCAATCTCCATCAACATCTTCATCAGCACCATCTCCTCTCAAAACCCTAGTTCATCTCTTGTATCCAATTCTTGTCTCCAAGTTCGGGATTGGTGCTAGTAGGTTGCTAGTAGTGTTAATTACTCCTTGTAGTTGATGCTAGTTGGTTTATTTGGTGGAAGATCATATGTTCAGATCCTATATGCATATTAATACCCCTCTGATTATGAACATGTTTATGCTTTGTGAGTAGTTACGTTTGTTCCTGAGGACATGGGAGAAGTCTTGCTATTAGTAGTCATGTGAATTTGGTATTCGTTCGATATTTTGATGAGATGTATGTTGTCTCTCCTCTAGTGGTGTTATGTGAACTTCGACTACATGACACTTCACCATTATTTGAGCCTAGAGGAAGGCATTGGGAAGTAATAAGTAGATGATGGGTTGCTAGAGTGACAGAAGCTTAAACCCTAGTTTATGCGTTGCTTCGTAAGGGGCTCATTTGGATCCATATGTTTCATGCTATGGTTAGGTTTACCTTAATACTTTGTTGTAGTTGCGGATGCTTGCAATAGAGGTTAATCATAACTGGGATGCTTGTCCAAGTAAGGATAGTACGCAAGCACCGGTCCACCCACATACCAAATTATCAAAGTACCGAACGCGAATCGTATGAGCGTGATGAAAACTAGCTTGATGATATTCCCATGTGTCCTCGGGAGTGCTTTTCTCTATATATGAGTTTGTCCAGGCTTGTCCTTTGCTAAAAAAAGGATTGGTCCACCTTGCTGCACTTTATTTACTTTTGTTACTTGTTGCTCGTTACAAATTATCCTATCACAAAACTATCTGTTACCACTTATTTCAGTACTTGCAGAGAACACCTTGCTGGAAACCTCTTATCATTTACTTCTGCTCCTCGTTGGGTTCCACACTCTTACTTATAGAAAGGACTACGATAGATCCCCTATACTTTTGGGTCATCAAGACTCTTTTTTGGCACCGTTGCCGAGGAGTGAAACGCCTTTTGTAGGTGGAATTTGGTAAGGAAAAATTTATATAGTGTGCTGAAATTTACTGCCACTTGTTACTATGGAAAGTAATCCTCTGAGGGGCTTGTTCGGGGTATCTTCACCCCGACCAGTAGAGCAAAGAGTTGCTCCTCAACCTACTGAACCTACTGAAAATGAAAATGTCTGCTTTGAAATTCCTTCGGGTATGATAGAGAAACTGCTAGCTAATCCTTTTTAGGAGATGGAACAAAACATCCTGATGAGCATCTAATATATGTGGATGAAGTTTTTGGATTATTTAAGCTTGCAGGTGTACCCGGAGATGTTGTTAAGAAGAATGTCTTCCTTTTATCTTTGAAGGGAGATGCATCGACATGGTATAGGCTATGTGATGATATGGGGTCTTGGAATTACAAACGATTGAGATTGGAATTTCATCAGAAGTTTTATCCTATGCATCTTGCTCATCGTGATCACAATTATATATATAATTTTTGGCCTCGCGAAGGAGAAAGCATCGCTCAAGCTTGGGGGAGGCTTAAATCAATGTTATATTCATGCCCCAATCATGAGCTCTCAAGAGAAATGATTATTCAAAATTTTTATGCTCGGCTTTCTGATAACAATCGCACCATGCTTGATACTTCTTGTGCTGGCGCTTTTATGATGAAGACTATTGAATTCAAATGGGATTTATTGGAAAGAATTAAACGCAACTCTGAAGATTGGGACCTCGACAAAGGTAAGGAGTCAGGTATGACACCTAGGTTTGATTGTGTTAAATCTTTTATGGATACCGATGTTTTCCGTAAATTTAGCACTAAATATGGACTTGATTCTGAGATAGTAGCTTCTTTCTGTGAATCTTTTGCTACTTATGTTGATCTCCCCAAGGAGAAGTGGTTTAAATATCATCCTCCCATGGAAGTAAAAGTAGCTGCACCTATTAAAGTTGAAGAAAAGATTGTCACTTATAATGATCCTATTGTTTCTATTTCTTATGTTGAGAAACCACCTTTTCCTGTTAGGATAAAAGATCATGCTAAAGCTTCAACTGTGGTTCGTAAAAGCAATATTAAAACTTATACACCTCATGAGCAAATTAAAGTTGAACCTGATATTGCTATTGTTAAAGATCTTTTGTCTTATAATATTGATGGGCATGTTATTCATTTCCTTGATGAGACTGCTAGAATTGCTAAACCTTGTGCTAAAGATAAAAACAGACTTGTGGTAGGCATGCCTGTTATTTCTGTTAAAATAGGAGATCATTGTTATCATGGCTTATGTGATATGGGTGCTAGTGCTAGCGCAATACCTTATTCCTTATACAAAGAAATTATGCATGATATTGCACCTGCTGAGATAGAAGATATTGATGTCACAATTAAACTTGCCAATAGAGATACTATTTCATCAATGGGAATTGTTAGAGATGTTGAAGTCTTTTGTGGGAAAACTAAATATCATGTTGATTTTCTTGTTCTTGGTTCCCCACAAGATAGCTTTTGTCCCATTATATTTGGTAGACCCTTCCTGAACACTGTTAATGCTACCATAGATTGCAAAAGGGATGTTGTTACTATCGGTTTAGATGATATGACTCATGAATTTAAATTCTCTAAATTTATTAGACAACACCATGAAGAAGGATTACCTAGTAAGGATGGAATTATTGGTCTTGCTTCTTTTGCCGTACCTCCTAGTGATCCTTTAGAACAATATTTGCTAGGCCATGAAAATGACATGTTTATGAATGAAAGAAGGGAAATAGATGAAGTATTCTTTAAACAGGAACCTATTCTGAAACACAATTTGCCTGTTGAAATCCTAGGGGATCCTCCTCCACCCAAGGGTGATCCCGTGTTTGAGCTTAAACCTTTACCTGATACTCTTAAATATGCTTATCTTGATGAGAAAAAGATATATCCTGTTATTATTAGTGCTAACCTTTCAGAGCATGAGGAAGAGAGATTATTGAAAACTCTGAAGAAGCACCGTGCTGCTATTGGGTATACTCTTGATGATCTTAAGGGCATCAGTCCCACTCTATGTCAACATAAAATTAATTTGGAAGAAGATGCTAAACCAGTTCGTGATCATCAACGACGGCTGAATCCAAAATGAAAGAAGTGGTAAGAAAGGAAATACTAAAGCTCCTTGAGGCAGGTATAATCTATCACGTTGCTGATAGTCACTGGGTAAGTCATGTCCATTGTGTCCCTAAGAAGGGAGGTATCACTGTCGTTCCTAATGATAAAGATGAATTGATTCCTCAAAGAATTATTACAGCTTATAGGATGGTAATTGACCTCCGCAAATTAAATAAGGCTACTAAAAAGGATCATTACCCATTACCTTTTATCATCAAATGCTAGAAATGTTATCCAAACATACACATTTTTGCTTTCTAGATGGTTATCCTGGTTTCTGTCAAATAACTGTGTCAGCCAAAGATCAATTGAAGACTACTTTTACTTGCCCTTTTGGTACATTTGCTTATAGACATATGCCTTTTGGTTTACGTAATGCACCTACTACCTTTCAAAGATGCATGATGGCTATATTCTCTGACTTTTGTGAAAAGATTTGTGAGGTTTTCATGGACGATTTCTCCATCTATGGATCTTCTTTTGATGACTGTTTGAGCAACCTTGATCGAGTTTTGCAGAGATGTGAAGAAACTAATCTTGTCTTGAATTGGGAAAAGTGCCACTTTATGATTAATGAAGGTATTGTCTTGGGGCACAAAGTTTCTGAAAGAGGTATTGAGGTTGATAAAGCCAAGGTTGATGCTATTGAGAAGATGCCATGTCCCAAGGACATCAAAGGTATAAGAAGTTTCCTTGGCCATGCCGGATTTCATAGGAGGTTCATTAAGGACTTCTCAAAAATTTCCCGGCCTCTAACTAATTTATTACAAAAAGACATACCATTTGTCTTTGATGATGATTGTGTAGAAGCGTTCGAAATACTTAAGAAAGCATTAATCTCTACACCTATTGTTCAGCCACCTGATTGGAATTTACCCTTTGAAATTATGTGTGACGCTAGTGATTATGCTGTAGGTGCTGTTCTAGGACAAAGAGTTGATAAGAAATTAAATGTTATTCAATATGCTAGTAAAACCCTAGACAAATGCTCAAAGAAATTATGCTACTGCCGAAAAAGAATTCTTAGCAGTTGTATTTGCTTGTGATAAGTTCAGACCTTATATTGTTGATCCTAAAGTAACTATTCACACTGATCATGCTGCTATTAAATATCTTATGGAAAAGAAGGATGCTAAACCTAGACTTAATAGATGGGTTCTCTTGCTACAAGAATTTTACTTACATATCATTGATAGAAAGGGAGCTGAGAACCCCGTTGCAGACAACTTGTCTAGGTTAGAAAATGTGCTTGATGACCCACTTCCTATTGATGATAGCTTTCCTGATGAGCAATTAAATGTCATAAATGCTTCTCATACTGCTCCATGGTATGTTGATTATAATAATTACATTGTTGCTAAGTGTATACCACCTAGTTTCACATACCAGCAAAAGAAAAAGTTCTTCTATGATTTGAGGCATTACTTTTGGGATGACCCACATCTTTATAAAGAAGGAGTAGATGGTGTTATTAGACATTGTGTACCTGAGCATGAACAGGAACAGGAACAGATCCTACGCAAGTGTCACTCCGAAGCTTATGGAGGACACCATGCTGGAGATAGAACTGCGCATAAGGTATTGCAATCTGGATTTTATTGGCCTACTCTCTTCAAGGATTCCCGTAAGTTTGTCTTATCTTTTGATGAATGTCAAAGAATTGATAATATTAGTAGACGTCAAGAAATGCCTATGAACTATTCACTTGTTATTAAACCATTTGATGTTTGGGGCTTTGACTATATGGGGCCTTTTCCTTCCTCTAATGGATATACACATATTTTAGTTGTTGTTGATTATTTTACTAAGTGGGTAGAAGCTATTCCAACTAGTAGTGCTGATCATAACACTTCTATTAAAATGCTTAAAGAAGTTACTTTTCCAAGATTTGGAGTCCCTAGATATTTAATGACTCATGGTGGTTCACATTTTATTCACGGTGCTTTCCGTAAAATGCTTGCTAAATATGATGTTAATCATGCAATTGCATCTCCTTATCATCCTCAATCTAGTGGTCAAGTAGAATTGAGTAATAGAGAGCTAAAATTAATTTTGCAAAAGACTGTTAATAGATCTAGAAAGAATTGGTCCAAGAAACTTGATGATGCATTATGGGCTTATAGAACTGCATATAAAAATCCTATGGGTATGTCTCTGTATAAAATGGTTTATGTAAAATCATGTCACTTACCTCTCGAACTAGAACACAAGGCATATTGGGCTATTAAAGAGCTCAATTATGATTTTAAACTTGACAGTGAGAAGAGGTTATTTGATATTAGCTCACTCGATGAATGGAGAACCCAAGCCTACAAAAATGCCAAGTTGTTTAAAGAAAAAGTTAAAAGATGGCATGACAAAAGGATACAAAAGCGTGAGTTTAATGTAGGTGATTATGTATTGCTATACAACTCTCGTTTAAGATTTTTTGCAGGAAAACTTCTCTCTAAATGGGAAGGTCCTTACGTTATCGAGTAGGTCTATCGTTCCGGTGCCATAAAAGTCAACAACTTCGAAGGCACAAATCCGATGGTGGTGAACGGTCAAAGAATCAAACATTGTATCTCAGGTAATCCCATAAATGTTGAAACCACTATTATTGAAACCGTAACCCCGGAGGAATACATAAGGGACACTTTCCGGAACGTTTCAGACTCTGAAAAGGAATAGGTATGTGGTACCGTAAGTAAACCGACTCCAAAATAGTTTTGAAGGCAATATTTCTCCGTTTCGGAATATTTAGAAAAATAGAAAAATAAGAAGCAGTCCGGGAAGGACACGAGGGCTCCACGAGGGTGGAGTGCGCGCCCTACCCCCTGGGCCCCCCTACCTCGTGGGCACCTCGTGTGCTCTCCGGACTCCGTTTTCGTACACGACACATATTTTGGTCGGTAAAAATTCATTATATAATCTCCCGGAGGTTTTGACTCCCGTATCACGCAAAAATCTCCTGTTTTTGTTTCGAGCTGTTTTTATGACAGATCCAGGTCATCATGTCGTCTTCAAGCGCCCCCAAGGACCAGTTCTTTGAGAAGGTCATCAACCCCTACCTCGCAGAAGTGCTGCAACACCCTCAAACCATTGAGATGCGTGAGGGGTTGTTGCACATCCGCGATGCTGAGGGACCAAGGAAGACCGGAAGCATGGCGGCAAGGCTCGAGGCATTGGAGCAAGAAGTTTTCAAGTGTCAGGAGATGGTGGAGCATGGACTCGACTCCAATCACATTATGATCACGGAGTTCACTGCTACCTCTTTTAGCACTTCATTGGTTTTCCCCGAAGAGGAAGGGATGATGCAGCAAAGTAGCGTAAGTATTTCCCTCAGTTTTTGAGAACCAAGGTATCAATCTAGTAGGAGGCTACGCGCGAGTCCCTCGTACCTGCACAAAACAAATAAATCCTCACAACCAACGCAAATAGGGGTTGTCAATCCCTATAGGGCCACTTACGAGAGTGAGATCTGATAGATACGATAAGATAATATTTTTGGTATTTTTATGATAAAGATGCAAAGTAAAATAAAGGCAAAGTAAATAACTAAGTAGTAGGAGATTAATATGATAAAGATAGACCCGGGGGCCATAGGTTTCACTAGTGGCTTCTCTCGAGAGCATAAGTATTCTATGGTGGGTGAACAAATTACTGTTGAGCAATTGACAGAATTAAGCATAGTTATGAGAATATCTAGGTATGATCATGTATATAGGCATCACGCCCGAGACAAGTAGACCGACTCCTGCCTGCATCTACTACTATTACTCCACTCATCGACCGCTATCCAGCATGCATCTAGAGTATTAAGTTAAAAACAGAGTAACACCTTAAGCAAGATGACATGATGTAGAGGGATAGGTCTGAAGTAAACTACTCACACTTCATCGGAGAGGCTATGGTGTTGATGTAGAAGCCCTCCGTGATCGATGCCCCCTCCGGTGGAGCTCCGAGACAGGCCCCAAGATGGGATCTCGTGGATACAGACAGTTACGGCGGTGGAATTAGGGTTTTGGCTCCTGTTCCGATCGTTTGGGGGTACATGAATATATATAGGAGGAAGGAGTATGTCGGTGGAGCAACAGGGGGCCCACAAGGGTGGAGGGCGCGCCTGGGGGGGGGGGGGCAGGCGCGCCCCCCTACCTCGTGGCCTCCTGTTAGTTGGCTCGACGTAGGGTCCAAGTCTCCTGAGTTGTATTCGGTGAGAAAATCACGTTCCCGAAGGTTTCATTCTGTTTGGACTCTGTTTCACATTCCTTTTCTTCGAAACCCTAAAACAGGCAAAAAATAGCAATTCTGGGCTGGGCCTCCGGTTAATAGGTTAGTCCCAAAAATAATATATAAGTGGATAATAAAGCCCAATAATGTCCAAAACAGTAGATAATATAGCATGGAGAAATCAAAAATTATAGATACGTTGGAGACGTATCAAGCATCCCCAAGCTTAATTCCTGCTCGTCCTCGAGTAGGTAAATGATAAAAACAGAATTTTTGATGCGGAGTGCTACTTGGCATAATTTTAATGTAATTCTTCTTAATTGTGGTATGAATATTCAGATCCGAAAGATTCAAGACAAAAGTTCATATTGACATAAAAATGATAATACTTCAAGCATACTAACTAAGCAATTATGTCTTTGATACGTCCATTTTGCATCATGCTTTTATATCGATATTTATTGCATTATGGACTGTTATTTCACTTTATGTCACAATACTTATGGCTATTCTCTCTTATTTTACAAGGTTTACATAAAGAGGAAGAATGTCGGCTTCTGGAATTCTGGTCTGGAAAAGGAGCAAATATTAGAGACCTATTCTGCGCAACTCCAAAAGTCCTGAAACTCCACGGAACGTCTTAAAAGAAATAAAGAAAAATCCACGCCAAAGATGAAGGCCAGGGGGCCCACACCCTGCTCACGAGGGTGGGGGCGCCCCCCTATCTCGTGGGCCCCCTGGTGGCTCTCCGATGCCCATCTTCTCCTATATGAGGTCTTTCGATGAGAAAAATATAGGAAGGAACTTTTCGGGACAAGACTCCACCGCCACGAGGCGGAACCTTGGCGGATCCAATCTAGAGCTCCGGCAGAGCTGTTCTGCCGGGGATACTTCCTCCCCGGAGGGGGAAATCATCACCATCGTCATCACCAACGCTCCTCTCATCGGGAGAGGGAAATCTCCATCAACATCTTCACCAGCACCATCTCATCTCCAAACCCTAGTTCATCTCTTGTATCCAATTCTTGTCTCAAAGTCCGGGATTGGTGCTAGTAGGTTGCTAGTAGTGTTGATTACTCCTTGTAGTTAATGCTAGTTGGTTTAATTGGTGGAAGATCGTATGTTCAGATCCTATATGCATATTATTACCCCTCTGATTATGAACATGAATATGCTTTGTGAGTAATTACGTTCGTTCCTGAGGACAAGGGAGAAGTCTTGCTATGAGTAGTCATGTGAATTTGGTATTCGTTTGATATTTTGATAAGATGTATGTTGTCTAGCCTATAGTGGTGTTATGTGAACGTCGACTACATAACACTTCATCATTATTTGGGCCTAGAGGAAGGCATTGGGAAGTAATAAGTAGATGATGGGTTGCTAGAGTGACAGAAGCTTAAACCCTAGTTTATGTGTTGCTTCATAAGGGGCTGATTTGGATCCATATGTTTCATGCTATGGTTAGGTTTACCTTAATACTTTTGTTGTAGTTGCGTATGCTTGCAATACAGGTTAATCATAAGTGGGATGCTTGCTCAAGTAAGAACAGTACCCAAGCACCGGTCCACCCACATATCAAATTATCAAAGTATCAAACGCGAATCATATGAAAAAGATGAAAACTAGCTTGACGATATTCCCATGTGTCCTCGGGGGCGCTTTTCCTATTATAAGAGTTTGTTCTGGCTTGTCCTTTGCTACAAAAGGATTGGGCCACCTTGCTACACTTTATTTACTTTTGTTACTTGTTGCTCGTTACAATTTATCATATCACAAAACTATCTGTTACCACTTGCAGAGAATAGCTTGCTGAAAACCGCTTATCATTTCCCTCTACTCCTCGTTGGGTTCGACACTCTTACTTATTGAAAGGACTACGATAGATCCCCTATACTTGTGGGTCATCAAGACTCTTTTCTGGCGCCGTTGCCAGGGAGTGTAGCGCCTTTGGTAGGTGGAATTTTGTAAGGAAAAATTAATATAGTGTGCTGAAATTTATTGTCACTTGTTACTATGGAAAGTAATTCTCTGAGAGTCTTGTTCGGGGTATCTTCACCCCGTCCAGTAGAGCAAAGAGTTGCTCCTCAACCTACTGAACCTATTGAAAATGAAACTCCTTTTGAATTTCCTGCGGCTATGATGGAAAAACTGCTAGCTATCCCTTTTATAGGAGATGGAACAAAGCATCCCGATGAGCACTTAATATATGTGGATGAAGTTTGTGGATTATTTAAGCTTGAGGGTATACCCGACGATGTTGCTAAGAAGAAGGTCTTCCCTTTATCTTTGAAGGGAGACACATTGATATGGTATATGCTATGTGATGATGTGAGATTCTGGGACTATAAAAGATTGAAGTTGGAATTTCATCAAAAGTATTACCCTATGCATCTTGTTCATCGTGATCGCAATTACATATATAATTTCTAGCCTCGCGAAGGAGAAAGCATCGCTCAAGCTTGGGGGAGGCTTAAATCAATGTTATATTCATGCCCCAATCATGAGCTCCCGAGAGAAATAATTATGCAAAGTTTTTATGCTCGGCTTTCTGAAAACAATCGCAACATGCTTGATACTTCTTATGCTGGCTCTTTTATGACGAAGACTATTGAATTCAGATTGAATTTATTGGATAGAATTAAACGCAACTCTGAAGATTGGGACCTCGACGAAGGTAAGGAGTCAGGTATGACACCTAAGTTTGATTGTGTTAAATCTTTCATGGATACCGATATTTTCCGTAAGTTTAGCACTAAATATGGACTTGACTCTGAGATAGTAGCTTCTTTCTGTGAATCTTTTGCTACTTATGTTGATCTCCCTAAGGAGAAGTGATTTAAATATCATCCTCCCATAGAAGTAAAAGTAGCCGCACCTATTAAAGTTGAAGAAAAGACTGTCACTTATAATGATCCTATTGTTCCTACTTCTTATATTGAGAAACCACCTTTCCCTGTTAGAATAAAGGATCATGCTAAATCTTCAACTGTTGTTCGTAAAAGCAATATTAGAACTTATACACCTCCTGAACAAGTTAAAGTAGAACCTAATATTGCTATTGTTAAAGATCTCTTGTCTAATAATATTGATGGGCATGTTATTCAGTTCGAAGGTGAAACTGCTAGAATTGCTAAACCTTGTGCTAAAGATAAACATAGACCCGTGGTAGGCGTGCCTGTTATTTCTGTTAAAATAGGGGATCATTGTTATCATGGCTTATGTGATATGGGTTCTAGTGCTAGTGTTTATACCGCATACTTTATATGAAGAAATTAAGAATGAAATTGCACCTGCTGAGTTGGAAGATATTGATGTCACAATTAAACTTGCCAATAGAGATACTATTTCAGCAATGGGAATTGTCAGAGATGTTGAAGTCTTGTGTGGGAAAACTAAATATCCAGCTGATTTTCTTGTTCTTGGTTCCCCACAAGATAGTTTTTGTCCCATTATATTTGGTAGACCCTTCTTAAATACTTTCAATGCTACCATAGATTGCACAAAGAATGTTGTTACTGTTGGCTTGGATGATATGGTTCATGAGTTTAATTTCTCTAAATTTAGTAAACAACATCGTGAGGAAGAATTACCTAGTAAGGATGAAATTATTGGTCTTCCTTCTATTGCAGTACCTCCTAGTGATCCTTTAGAACACTATTTGCTAGACCATGAAAATGATATGTTCATGAATGAAAGAAGGGAAGTAGATGAAGTATTCTTTAAACAGGAACTTGTTCTGAAACACAACTTGCCTGTTGAAATCTTAGGGGATCCTCCTCCACCCAAGGGTGATCCCGTGTTCGAGCTTAAACCTTTGCCTGATAATCTTAAATATGCTTATCTTGATGAAAAGAAGATATATCCTGTTATTATTAGTGCTAACCTTTCAGAGCATGAAGAAGAAGGATTATTGAAAACTCTGAAGAAGCATCGTGTTGCTATTGGATATACTCTTGATGATCTTAAGGGCATCAGTCCCACTCTATGCCAAAAATAAAATAAATTTGGAATCAGATGCCAAACCAGTTCGTGATCCTCAACGACGCCTGAATCCTAAAATGAAAGAAGTGGTAAGAAAATAAATACTAAAGCTTCTGGAGGCAGGTATAATCTACCCCGTTGCTGATAGTGAGTTGGTCAATCCTGCCCATTGTGTCCCTAAGAAGGGAGGTATTACTGTTATTCCTAATGATAAAGATGAATTGATTCCACAAAAAATTATCATAGGTTATAGGATGGTAATTGATTTCCTCAAATTAAATAAAGCTACTAAGAAAGATCATTACCCCTTACCTTTTATTGATCAAATGATAGAAAGATTATGCAAACACACACACTATTGCTTTCTAGATGGTTATTCTGGTTTCTCTCAAATACCTGTGTCGGCTAAAGATCAATCAAAGACTACTTTTACATGCCCTTTTGGTACTTTTGCTTATAGACGTATGCCTTTTGGTTTATGTAATGCACCTGCTACCTTTCAAAGATGCATGATGGCTATATTCTCTGACTTTTGTGAAAAGATTTGTGAGGTTTTCATGGACGACTTTTCTATCTATGCTTCCTCTTTTGACGATTGCTTGAGCAATCTTGATCGAGTTTTGCAGAGATGTGAAGAAACTAATCTTGTCTTGAATTGGGAAAAGTGCCACTTTATGGTTAATGAAGGTATTGTTTTGGGGCACAAAGTTTCTGAAAGAGGTATTGAAGTTGATAAAGCCAAGGTTGATACTATTGAAAAGATGCCATGTCCCAAGGACATCAAAGGTATAAGAAGTTTCCTTGGTCATGCCGGGTTTTATTGGAGGTTCATTAAGGACTTCTCAAAAATTTCTCGGCCTATGACTAATTTATTGCAAAAAGATATACCATTTGTCTTTGATGATGATTGTGTAGAAGCATTTGAAATACTTAAGAAAGCATTAGTCTCTGCACCTATTGTTCAGCCACCTGATTGGAATTTACCCTTTGAAATTATGTGTGATGCTAGTGATTATGCTGTAGGTGCTGTTCTAGGGTAAAGGGTCGATAAGAAATTAAATGTTATTCATTATGCTAGTAAGACTCTAGACAATGCTCAAAGAAATTATGCTACTACTGAAAAAGAATTTTTAGCAGTTGTATTTGCTTGTGATAAGTTTAGATCTTATATTGTTGATTCTAAAGTAACTATTCAAACAGATCATGCTGCTATTAAATATCTTATGGAAAAGAAAGATGCTAAACCTAGACTTATTAGATGGGTTCTCTTGCTAGAAGAATTTGATTTGCATATTGTTGATAGAAAGGGAGCTGAGAACCCCGTTGCAGACAACTTGTCTAGGTTAGAAAATATTCTTGACGACCCACTACCTATTAATGATGACTTTCCTAATGAGCAATTAAATGTTATAAGTACTTCTTGTAGTACTCCATGGTATGCTGATTATGCTAATTATATTGTTGCTAAGTTTATACCACCTAGCTTGACATACCAACAAAAGAAAAAGTTCTTCTATGATTTGAGACATTACTTTTGGGATGACCCACATCTTTATAAAGAAGGAGTAGATGGTGTTATTAGGCGTTGTGTACCTGAGCATGAACAGGAACAGATCCTACACAAGTGTCATTCCGAGTCTTATGGAGGACACCACACTGGAGATAGAACTGCACATAAGGTATTGCAATCTGGTTTTTATTGGCCTACTCTCTTCAAGGATGCCCGTAAGTTTGTCTTGTCTTGTGATGAATGTCAAAGAATTGGTAATATTAGTAGACATCAAGAAATGCCTATGAATTATTCACTTGTTATTGAACCGTTTGATGTTTGGGGCTTTGATTATATGGGACCTTTTCCTGCCTCTAATGGATACACACATATTTTAGTTGATGTTGATTACGTTACTAAGTGGAAAGAAGCTATTCCAACTAGTAGTGTTGATCATAACACTTCTATTAAAATGCTTAAAGAAGTTATTTTCCAGAGGTTTGGAGTCCCTAGATATTTAATGACTGATGGTGGTTCACACTTTATTCATGGTGCTTTCCGTAAAATGCTTGCTAAATATGATGTTAATCATAGAATTGCATCCCCTTATCACCCACAGTCTAGTGGTCAAGTAGAGTTGAGCAATAGAGAGCTCAAATTAATTTTGCAAAAGATTGTTAATAGGTCTAGAAAGAATTGGTCTAAGAAACTTGATGATGCATTATGGGCTTATAGAACTGCATACAAAAATCCTATGGGTATGTCCCCGTATAAAATGGTCTATGGAAAAGCATGTCACTTACCTCTCGAACTAGAACATAAGGCATACTGGCCTATTAAAGAACTCAACTATGATTTTAAACTTGCCGGTGAGAAGAGGTTATTCGATATTAGCTCACTTGATGAATGGAGAACCCAAGCTTATGAAAATGCCAAGTTGTTTAAAGAAAAAGTTAAAAGATGGCATGACAAAAGGATACAAAAGCGTGAGTTTAATGTAGGTGATTATGTATTGCTATACAACTCTCGTTTAAGATTTTTTGCAGGAAAACTTCTCTCTAAATGGGAAGGCCCCTACGTCATCGAAGAGTTCTATCGTTTCGGTGCCATAAAAATCAACAACTTCGAGGGCACAAATCCAAAGGTGGTAAACGGTCAAAGAATTAAACATTATATCTCAGGTAATCCCATAAATGTTGAAACGAATATTATTGAAACCATAACCCCGGAGGAATACATAAGGGACACTTTCCGAAATGTTTCAGACTCCGAAAAGGAATAGGTATGTGGTATGGTAAGTAAACTGTCGGTGTACTAGAGTAGGGGTACCCTAGTATCCCGAACTTGTGCACGGGCAGTCACAGCATCCCGCGGCAAGGCTTGCTGGGTGACCGCCAAGATCCTCCGTGGTTCCTTTGGAGCCATTCAAGGACAAAGTATCCAAGCCAAGGAGACAAGACCCCGGCAAGAGGAGCTTGCCGGGAAGGCCACCCAAGGCACCTCAAGGAACTTGCCGCGACGCGCCACGCGTCCCCGCAAGGCCCGGTGAGCGACAAGCTCCCGGAGGCGACAAGACAACGACCGCGGCAAGGCGCTTGCCGCAGCAAGCCACCACTCTGTGCCCGTGCTCCAGCACATCCACCAATGTGTCGCTCTGGGACCCTTCCAGGCGTACGTGGCGGGAGGCTGTGCAGCCAGCGGTGAGCGGTGGCCAGCGGCACTGAAAAGATCACCATCGTGGCGAGCGGTGGCGTCCCTGACGGTCCCTTTTGCACTATTTAGACGACGCAGACGGGCATTTAATGCCCTTGTCCCCTGCCGTCAGGGTGAGGTATGATACACTGTAGCAGGTAGTTGTACCAACCGCAACACCTTTCCATTTTTACCCTTGTCTATGTTGCCACCTGTCGGTGACCCCTTGAGCATATAAAAGGAGGCCCATGCGCAACATAGGGAGAAAAAGAGAACACTCACGCTCGGTCTCGTTAGTTGCTGGGGTGTACTATAGCACTCCGCGCTCCCGAGCAAGAACTCAATACAAACCACAAAGCAGGAGTAGGGTTTTACGCATCCGTGCGGCCCGAACCTAGGTAAACTGCTCGTGTGCTTCGCCTCGATCCGCTCTTCGTGCGACCGCCGCCCCCGTCGAACCGAAAGTGACTCGGTCTGCCGGTCCCATAGGTGCTCGTGGATTAGTCCCCCGGCAGCTTTGGCGCGCCAGATAGGGGGGTCGAGGTTGTGTGAACCAGATCCGGCGTTCACACGAGCTAGATCTTCATCATCTTCATCGACATGCCGCCGAAGAAGAAGGCTTCGGAGATGGCTGCTCCGTCCGCGCCGAACCCACCACCGCCGGAGCAAGTGGCTGATGGGGCAGGCGCCGGCGGAAGAACGGGCATCGATAGGGGAGCTCACGGTGCTGCCAGGTCCAAGGACACAGCTGCACTGCCCATCGGCGGCGTAGCCGGCTCCCACAACGACCAGGCGCACTCCAAGACCTTGGCGTCCGTACATGCACCGCGCCCATCTCAGGAGGCGCGGGACCGGCAGCGTCATGGTACTCATGGTACCATGCGTTTGCTGGATCAAGATCGAGCTGGTGGATCTCGGAGTGCTCAAGACCAGCATGCACGCCAACATGCTGGCACGAGCGAGGCACGGTCGCCTGGACGGGATACTGCTCCTTCTAACATAGTTAGAAGTCCGAGCATATCCCGCTCCTCGCACCGTTCGCCACCGCCACCCGCCACTCCAGCAGAAGCTTTGGCGCGAGCTCAACTGCTCCTGAACTACCCTCCAACGGCAGACAAGATCGACGACTGGAGGGCCACCATTCAGAGTCTCATCGGCTTCGCCAACGGCGACACTCAACGGCAGCCAAGCACGTCGCAGCCGCGGCAAGTCAGCCAGGCACGAGCCGGTGGTGACAAGACCGGTGGGGGTGCAACCACTGTGCACTCTCCGCCCCGAAGGCCAAGATCGCCGACTCACCGGATCCACCTCGACAGCGACTCCACCGCATCATCAGATCCACGAGCTCGTCGCGATCAGCGCCAAGTTCTTCACGAACGACAGCAAGAAGACGCTCGTACTCGCATCGAGCGCCGAAGAGAAGCGCGACGTCAATCGGACCAGCGCTCTGGGCCCTCTGTCGACATGCATGCGCCAGGGGAACCGGGCGACTTGCCGTACATGGTAGGTTGCCCTGCGTTTACTTGTGATCTGGAGCAAGTCCAGTGGCCCAGCACGAAGAATTTCAAGCCAGACGTACCAGAGAAGTACGACGGCAAGTCGCATCCGTCGGAGTTCCTCAGCATCTACACCATCGCGGTGCAGGCTGCCGGGGGGCGGGACGACAAGATCCTTGCCAACTACTTCCCGCTGGTGCTCAAGCCCAACGTCAGGTCCTGGCTCATGCACTTGCTGGACGACTCCATATCCTCCTGGGCAGACTTATGCCATCAGTTTGTCGGCGCCTTTACAGGCGGCCACAAACCCCATGGACAAGAGAGTGACCTTCATCTGCTCGCCCAGAAGGAAGGAGAGCCCCTGCGCAAGTACATTCAGAGATTCAGCCGTGTACAGCACAACATCCCAGATGTCCACCCTGCCGCGGTCATTAGCGCGTTCCATCAGAACGTGCGTAACCGCAGGATGCGGGAGGAGATGGTGATGTGCAAGATCAAAAACGGCAGTGAGTTGTATGCCCTGGCCGACAAGTGTGCACGTGCTGAGGAAGGGAGGAAACTCCCTGGAGAGAATACAGGAGCAGGAGGATCTGACAGCGAGGATGCTGCCCCGGCAAAGAAAAACCGGCGGTGGAACAACAGAAAGAAGAAAGGCAAAGATGTGCTAGTCGTTGAGCAGTCCGGCAACGAAGGCGGCGCCAAGAAAGCCAAAACTGGTAGCTCCGGCAAGGAGATTGCCGCAAGCACCAACTGCCAGACTGTGGCGACCGCCGACAAGCAGTACTGCAAGATCCACCGCACCAAGGGCCATGACCTCCAGAGCTGCAAGAAGGTCGAGCAGCTTGTCCAGCAGCAAAAGGCTGAATACGAGCGGTGCGACAAGGAGAGGGCCCAAGGAGGCGCTGGAGAATCCGGCAAGAAGCGCGCCGGCCGGGGAGGACGCCGCGGCAAGGCCAAGCAGCGGCAAGGAGACAGACCTCCCCGCGGCCGCGACAAGGATGAAGATGACGACGAAGATGAAGACATGGATGATGTCGAGACCAGTGAGCAGGAGTTCCAGAAAGCCACAGAGGTCTTGTGCGTTGACGGCGGTGCTTCTCTGCATACTTCGCACCGCCAACTCAAGTAGTGGGTGCGGGAAGTCAATGCGGCGGAACCACCTGTCGAGTCACGCAAGCTTCTGAAATGGTCCAGCACGCCTATCATCTTTGATATTGAGGACCACCTTGATCGCACAACTGCGGTCGGGTGCTTGCCGATGTTGCTTTCACCAACTATCCGCAACCTCAAGGTCACTAAGATGCTAGTTGACGGCGGGGCCGGCTTGAACCTGATCTCCTCCGCTGTACTCCAGAAACTCCAGATCCCTGACAGCGAGCTTGAAGAGACCAGCACATTCCAAGGAATCAACCCGGGAATGAGCAAGCCGAAGGGGAAGGTCACGTTGCCAGTAACATTTGGCAGCGAGGTGAACTTCGGGACTGAGAGGGTCACTTTTGACGCTGCCGATTTTCCATTACCTTACAATGGGATACTCGGCTGTCTAGCACTCGCCAAGTTCATGGCAGCCTCTCACTACGCATACAACATGCTGAAGATGCCAGGCCCGATGAGCGTCATCTCTGTCCCTGGCGACAAGAAGGATGCTCTTATTTGCGCCGACAAGATCTACCGGGAAGCAGCAACCGCAACAGATCGCAAGTCACCTGCCGTTGAAGCTCCCGGGGGGGAGAAGAAGACCAAGTCCGCCAAGAGTTCTGATGCCCACTCCGGCAAGCGCACCTCTTCGGAGTGCTGCGCTGCCGTCGAGGACGCACCATCGAGCTCCACCGGCAAGTGTAAGAAGACAATGACAGCTCCGCCAGAGACCAAGAAGGTGTCCGCCAAGGAGGACGACACTGGTGGTACCTTCACCATCAGTGCCACTCTCGACCCTAAATAGGAAAGCGCGCTCATTGCTTTCTTGCGGGCGAACGTCGACGTGTTTGCGTGGCAACCGTCTGACATCCCCGATGTTCCCAGGAAAGTAATTGAGCACCATCTTGCCGTTTGTCCTCATGTGCGGCCCGTCAAGCAGAAGGTCAGGAAGCAAGCAGTGGAGCGCCAAGAATTCATCGCAGAAGAGATCAAGAAGTTGGAAGCAGCAGGTCTTGTCAGAGGAGTGCTCCATCCTACATGGTTGGACAATCCTGTAGTCGTGCGCAAGGCGAACGGGAAATGGAGACTTTGTATCGACTTTACCGATGTTAACAAAGCTTGTCCCAAAGACCCATTTCCTTTGCCGCGCATTGACTAGATTGTTGACTCCACGGCCGGATGTGACTTGCTTTCATTTCTTGACGCATACTCAGGATACCATCAGATCTTCATGGCAGAAGAGGATGAGGAGAAGACCGCATTCATCACTCCATGTGGCACGTACTATTTTATACGGATGGCTTTCGGTTTAAAAAATGCTGGTTCAACATTTGCAAGGTAATCCATGTCGCTCTTGAGCCACAAATACACAGAAATGTGGAAGCCTACATGGATGACATAGTGGTCAAGAGCAAGGACAAGGCAACTCTAATTCAAGATTTAGACAAGACCTTTGCAAATCTGCGCAAGATCAGCCTCAAGCTCAATCCTGAGAAGTGTGTGTTTGGAGTCCCCTCCGGCAAGCTTCTCGGGTTCATCGTGTCTCAGCGGGGAATCGAAGCCAATCCCAACAAGATCAAGGCCATTGAGCAGATTGAAGCACCAAAGCGCGTCAAGGATGTACAAAGACTTGCCGGTTGCATGGCTGCTCTCGGCAGGTTTATCTCTAGGTCTGCTGAGCGCGCCCTGCCGTTTTTCAAAATATTGAAAAAGGCAGGTCCAATGAAATGGACTCCGGAAGCGGAGGCTGCGCTGCAAGACTTGAAGAGATACCTGTCCTCCGCTCCAACACTTGTCGCACCTAAGACACAAGAGAAGTTGCTGCTGTATATAGCGACAACCAATCAAGTGGTTAGTGCTGCGTTAGTAGCAGAGAGGGAGGAAGATGACGAGCCAGCAACCACGGCAGGCGCATCTAGTGACAAGCAGGAGGCTTCCCCGACAAGCTCTGGTCTTGACAAGGATGGATCTGCGCAGACGCGTGAGGAGATACAGAAGAGAATGGTACAGCGCCCAGTTTACTTTGTCAGTTCCCTTCTGCAGGGGGCTAGGTCAAGGTACTCAGGCGTGCAAAAATTGCTTTTCGGCCTTCTCATGGCCTCGAGAAAGCTGCGCCATTACTTCCAAGCACATGAGATCACAGTTGTCACTCGTTTTCCGCTGAAGAGGATACTACAGAATCCAGAAGCGACAGGCGGGATTGTTGAGTGGGCACTGGAACTATCAAGCTTTGGCCTCAAGTTTGAGAGTACTTCAACTATCCAAAGCAGAGCATTGGCAGAATTCATAGCAGAGTATGAAGGCTTGCTTGCCGGTCTCAGGACCGCGGCAGACCTTGGGATCAAGAAGCTCATTGTCAGGGGTGACTAGCAGCTTGTCATCCGCCAAGTGAACAAGAGCTATCAAAGTCCATTGATGGAAGCCTACATCGACGAAGTGAGAAAGCTAGAAGAGCACTTTAACAGCCTACAGATGGAGCATGTTCCAAGAGCTCAGAATGCCATTGCCGATAGCCTATCAAAGTGCGCCGCACTTAAGTTACCTGTGGAACCAGGGATCTTTGTGCTCAAGCTGACTCAACCGTCTGTAACACCATCAACTGGACAGAGCAAGAAGAGGAAGTTGATTTCTGGTGACTATTTTCCGGCAGAGCTTCCCGAAGCCGCCGCCAAGAAGGTCCCCAAGATCAACACCAAGAGCGCTGAGGAGCAGTCTGCTCCGGCAAGCCCTAGGGTTTGTTCCATTGAAGCAGAAGCTCCCGACAAGTTTTGCTCCGGCAAGCTTGCCGAGGAACGTCAAGCTCCGGCAGAGCTGCAGGTTCTCGCCGTAGAAGTGGATGTTCCCGCAGCAGCAGATTTGCCTTTGGCCAAGAAGGTCACCAAGATCAACGCCAAGAGCGCTGAGGAGCAGTCTGCTCCGGCAAGCCCTAGGGTTTGTTCCGTTGAAGCAGAAGCTCCCGACAAGTTTTGCTCCGGCAAGCTTGCCGGGGAACGTCAAGCTCCGGCAGAGCCGCAGGTTCTCGCCGTAGAAGCGGATGTTCCCGCAGCAGCAGATTTGCCTTTAGTCCTTGTTGTCGAGCCACAAGCTCCAGCTTGGGCACAGCGGATTGTCCATTTCCTTCAGACAGGAGAACTTCCCGAAGAGCAAGAAAAACGGAAAGAGTAGCCCGGCAATCAAATATGTACCAGTTTGTCGACAACACACTGTACAGAAGAAGACTCAACGGTGTGAAATTGAAGTGTATTCACCGGGAAGACGGACAAAAGCTGTTGGCAGAGATACATGGAGGCATATGTGGTCACCATATTGGCGCAAGAGCACTTGCCGGCAAAGCATTCCGGCAAGGTTTCTTTTGGCCGACAGCCCTCCAGGATGCAACTGCACAAGTAACCAAATGTGAAGCATGCCAGTTCCATTCCAAGCAGATACACCAACCAGCTCAAGCTCTCGAGACGATCCCTTTATCCTGGCCATTTTCGGTCTGGGGGCTCGACATCCTCGGCCCCTTTCCCCGAGCAGTCGGGGGCTTTGAGTACTTGTACGTTGCAATCGACAAGTTCACAAAGTGGCCAGAAGTGGAAGCCGTGAGGAAGGTGACAGCACAGTCAGTAGTCAACTTCTTCAGGTCGATTGTTTGCCGCTTCGGGATCCCTAACAGGATAATTACCGACAACGGTACGCAATTCACGAGCTGCACCTTCATGCAGTACGTCCAAGATCTTGGGGCTAAGGTCTGCTTCGCTTCTGTTGCTCACCCGAGAAGCAAAGGTCAAGCGGAGAGGACAAATGCTGAAGTGCTGCGTGGCCTCAAGACCAGAACTTTCGACAGGCTGCACAAGTGCGGAAGAAACTGGATCGAGGAGCTGCTGGTGGTTCTTTGGTCGATCAGGACGATGCCAAATCGAGCCACTGGCCAGACACCTTTCGCTCTAGTCTATGGAGCAGAGGCAGTTCTCCCCACGGAACTCGTATACGGGTCACCTCGAGTGCTCGCTTATGATGAGCTTGAGCAAGAGCAGCTGCGACAAGATGACGTGCTACTCCTTGAGGAAGACCGTCTTCAGGCCGCTATGTGAGCTGCTTTCTACCAGCAAGCTTTGCTCCGCTACCATAGCCGCAAAGTTAACACCAAAAGTCTCGAGGAAGGCGACCTTGTTCTTCGGCGTGTTCAGTCCGCCAAGAATTTCAACAAGTTGACGCCGAAGTGGGAAGGCCCTTACCGGGTGAAACGAGTCACTAGGCCTGGCGCTGTCCGCCTTGAGACCGAAGATAGCATTCCGGTGAGCAATTCCTAGAACATTGAGCATCTTCGTAAGTTTTACCCGTAAGGCGCGGTTGCCGGAACCTGTTCCTGCAACCACCTTTTGTACAAGTCTTGCCGCTGTTGCATGTAATCCTTTGTACAAAGCCGGGCGCAGACCCCGTGCATAAGTAAAGCTCATGTGCTCCGCACATCTTGTCAATTTCATGCTTTCTATTTTTTGCATATGTGATCTGACACTTTGTGCAGCACTTACTCCCCGGTAAGCAATAACGAGCCGTAAGGCTCCATATCTTTATTTTCTCTTCTTTCTTTTTTCTCAAGGAAAGGAAGGTTCCCTCGCCCACAAGTTTGCCGGGGGGGAAAGGAGAAGATAATGGTATGGACCAGGCGTCGTTCAAGAAAGTTTCGCCTTACCGGGAAGCAAACAACATAAAAGCTAAGTTGCCAAAGTTTGAGCAATCAGATTTTTAAATTTTTTAAGTTATCTCCCTTGAACGACCGCACTTTGTATGGAAAACCTGTGCGCGGAGGAACCAACTCGTAGCTAGTTGCGCCCTTACTTTGTTTCGAGTCCGCTCAACAATTTAAGCGAGCTGCGACTAGTTGTGACAAGGTTTCTTGTCGGTAGCAGCACCGCCAGCAGGCTGCTGACGTCCCGCACTCAGCGGTCGCGGCTAAGGTGCCTGCACCGGCAAGTTCCCTAAAAGCGTAGGGAAAAACATACAAAGAGAGGAATCAAGTAAAGGGAATAACGTTGCAATCATTACCCAGAATAGAGTTATATTACAAGGCAGCTTGTCGCGACTCTAACAGGTTGTTCTCGTAACATGACCAGCAGCGACAAGAAGAGAAGAAAGCGGGCGGCCTAGTCTACGCGATCGCCCTCAATCCTCTTGATCCCGCTCACCTTGTCCACAATGGGTGCGACAAGGGTCTTGAGCGCCTCTAGATCAGCATCTGGCGGCAGGGTCTTGAGGACGTTGGTGAGGTTGAGGCCCGGGTTGCGGAAGGCCACCTTCACCAACACCTTTTGAAGGGCTCCCGCGCAGATCTTGCGCGACTCGTCGGCCAGCTGCTTTGGGATCTTCTCCCGGAGCCGCTGGAGGGACGTCGCCACGCCTTTGAAGAACAAGATGAGCTTGGTGCTGGGTTGGAGATTCTCGTCGGAGGGATACCCGAGATCCTCCATCCCCAGCTGCGCCAGCTCCCTGTCAATGTCTGCGGCAACATTCACGAGACCCTCCGTCCAGTGCTCCACATTCTCCCTGAAAGCATTCTGGGCGGCGGCAGCACTCGCCAGCAGCGCCTTGTCGGCCTTGATCTCCTCCTTCAAGGCCACCTCCTGCTCCCTGGCGCCGTCCAGCGTTTGGTCAAAGTGGTCAGCTTCAACTCAAGATCTGCGTTGGAGTCCTTGGCGGCGCTAAGCTCTTTGCCCTTCTCGGCAAGCTCTTCACCGCTCGCCTTGAGATCGGCCTCCAGTTGTGCCACCTTTGTCTCCAGCTCCTTCTTGGCGGCCTCGGCGGCTGTGGCAGCATCCTCCGCTTGCTTGAGGGCTCCGCTGAATGTTCGCTCGCGCCCGGCAAGCTCCTCCTCGTGGGCGTCAAGGTTGACCTTCCGCTGCACCAGCTCGCCCTCCTGCGCAGACATCTTTTCAGCGGCAAGCCGTCGTTGCTCTTCGACTTCAGCCTTCTCGAGGAAGAAGGCCTTCTGCTCTTCGGCGAGTTGCTCCCGCTCCTCTGCCAGGGACCGGAGAGCTTCCTGGTTGAGGCCCCGGAGCTCCTCCGCGCGCTTCTCGATGTCTGCTCCCGCCTTCGCGACAAGCGCCTCGCGGGATTCCAGCTTGGCTTGCCGCGCGCGGTAGAGCGACAACAGCTTCCGCAGCAGCCGCTCCTCCTTAGGCTCGCTGCTGCTGCTGCTCGGCGCGTCAACCAGTGTCAGCCCGGCGGAGGTGAGCACCTCTCCGTCGAACCTCTCTCCTTCGACCGGCGCCCTGGAGCTCAACGCCCAGGGGAGGTTGATGAAGACGCCATCGCCGGCCTTCAAGTAGACGCCTGGCTGGGGCACTTCGGAGCCTGGCGCTACGGCATCGGCGGACGGGTCGGCGGTCGACGTAGCGCCTGGCACTCCTGCGGCCTCAGGGCCGTCAGTGCGGTCGCCAGACCCCTCGCCAGCTGCTGCGGCGGCAGCTTTGGCGGCCTCGTCACCGGCGGGATCATCAACGCCGGCTGCTTCTTCAGTGGCAGCGGCGTCGTCGGCAGCAACCTCGGTCTCCATCGGCTCCATAGCAGATGGGTCTGATGGCCGGAAAATTGAGAAAAGTCAAGCAAATATCCAAGAAGAAGATCAAAAGAAGAAGAACCCAAGGGAAGTTTTGAAGCGAGAGGATTACCTGTACCGGGTTCTGCAGTCGTGGTCTCCGCCGCTGGAGGGCTGCTGGTGCTGTCCCTTGCCGGAGGACTCTCCCTTGCCGGAGACTTCTCCCTTGTCAGAGAACTCTTCCTTGCCGGAGGACTCTCCCTTGGCATTTCGGTGGCGGCCTCCGGGCGCTCCTGGTGGGGCTGCTCTGCTCCTACACGAACCAATAGTCAGATGTCAGCAAAGAAAGAGTATCCATGCGCGCCCAACAGCGGAAAGCAAACCATATACTTACGCTGGGGGCTGCTCTGGAGAACAGTTGCCGGGTCCGGCAAGGTTGTCTCGGACGCACCCCCTGCTGTCGCGGTGGGCTCGTCCTCGATGACAATCACCGGGACCTTGGCTCTCTTCGCTGCTCTCTGGGCCAGAGTCCTGAAAAGGAATAAGTTCAGAGTAAAGCAAATGAGATACGAGACAAAACAGCAAGATTGAAGAACTACAAGTACAACAGGAGAATCTTACTCTTCTTCTTCCTCGTCGGAGCTGAACGCAGAGAAGTCGAAGTCCGGCTCACGTCCGGCGCGAGGAGGCGGAGGAGTAGTTTCCCTTGGCCGCTTGGCGGGAACAGTGGCGGTGGTCTGAGACGACCCCGCTTCGGCTGCCGCCGCGGCGTGAGAAGCGGCAGGAGCAGAAGCGGTAGTCCGGGTGGACCCCGCTCCAGTTGCCGCAACAGCGTGAGATGCTCCCGCGGCAATAGTGCTTGCCGCAGTAGAGCGTGTCACGCGGCGCGGCGGCTGTTCACTTGCCCGCTGCCCCGCTGCGTCCCCGGCCTTGCGGAGACGCCTTCTTGGTGGGGATGGAGGCTCTGCTTGCGGCGAGCTTCCTGAAGATGAGGAGGAAGAGGAGTTGATCTCCAGCGAGCCGCTCGTATCCTTGGCGGGCTCGCTCGACTCGACGTTATGCCGGGCAAGCTCTTTCTCGCCAACGCGCTCCTCTCGCTCGGCACGGCTTGCCGCCTCTGGTGCATCTGCCTCCTCCATGGTGAATCCAAATTCGCCCACGGCTGCAGCTGCCGCCGCCTCTTCGAGCCTAGTGGCGATGCATGTCATCTCCGCATCGGTGGTGTCATAGGTGAGGCTATCCTTTTCGTCGGAGCGGACCGGCACTTCTACCAGGCCGTCAAAGAACTCCTGCACGACGTCGTCTGCAGGCTCTTGCCAAGTTGGGACAATTCCATGCGAATCGCACAGCGGCATCATTGCACGGATGCGGTCGAGCGAGGAGTTGTTGCACAGCCGAACGACACCCCCCGGCAACCTGAACACTTCGGGATGTTGAGGGTCGTACTTGAACAGTTCCTGGAGCATCGCGTTGAGCTCCAGAACAGTGAAGTTGAAGTTGAGGCCCGGACGCAGCCTCATGATATCCGCCGCATTCTTGAATTCCCAGGCGGGTCTCCCCCGTTCCTGTAGGGGGGCGATGCAGCGGCGAAGAAAATCTGCGCCAACAGCGCCTACAGTGAGCCCGGCAAGCCTGAGGCGTAGGATCCGGGTGATGGCAATCTTCAGCCTATCGTCTTCCGGGGCCACGTCACTCCAATCGCTGCTGCGTGCTACTGGGGCTTGGCGCCGAGCGGTAAATGGCTGCGGGTTCTCCTCGACAATCCAGCACCAGTCTGCTCTCCATTCCTCCCACTTGCCGCGGAACTGTCCCTCCAGATAAGTGTCCTTCTTGCCGGCCCTCGAGATCCAGGCGATTCCGCCGGATAAAGGCTCTCCTCTCTCTACTCGGGGCATAAAGAAGTGGCGAAAAAGGGCTACATTGGGATGGACTCCGACAAAGTTTTCGCAGAGATGTGCGAAAACTGCCATGGTCAGAACGGCATTGGGGGTGAAGTCAAGGAGGTGGAACCCGTAGGTGTTCATAATATCGCAGAAGAACTCAGAGAAAGGCGGGCAGAGCCCGCAGTAGAAGAACAAGGCGAAGAAGGGATATCCGTTTGGAGCCGTTTTCCAAGCGGCGGCTGGAAGTACCTTCGTGCGTGGATGCGCTCGCGTCTCCGTCGACCAAAAGAGGTAGTAATTCTCCCTCAGCTCCCTCGCAGCGAGCTTGGGGGGGGGGAGATTGCCCGCTTCTTTCGCAACGCCGCAAGCCGCTGCGCCTCGGTCGACTTCACAACCTTCCCCTTGTCGGCTTTCGGAGCCATTGCGGAAGTGGTGGAGGAGGTCGACGGCGTTGGTGGTGCTGGTGGCGATGGGGGCGGGGCACTGCTCTCTTTCAGCTTTGGGAAGACGAGGGAGCGGCGGAGATTTCTGAGATTGGAGTAGCAACCGGCGAATGGGCGAACTACCCCTGTTTCCCCTGCTTATAAAAGGGGAGGGGGCAGACGTTTCGCATTTCCGAATAAAGAAACCACCCACGATCTCTCCCACGACGCCGCATTCAACGCGTGCTGTTCGGGGAGGGCGTGGTGGATACGGAGAGAGATACGGCGTAACCCAGGCCGCGCGTGCACGTGGCCTGTTTTGGGCCTGGCCCAACAGCTCTCGGCACCGTGTATGGCCCAGGCCCGGGGGCTCCTGTCGGTGTACTAGAGTAGAGGTACCCTAGTATCCTGAACTTGTGCACGGGCAGTCGCAGCATCCCGCGGCAAGGCTTGCCGGGTGACCGCCAAGATCCTCCGTGGTTCCTTTGGAGCCATTCAAGAACAGAGTATCCAAGCCAAGGAGACAAGACCCCGGCAAGAGGAGCTTGCTGGGAAGGCCACCCAAGGCACCTCAAGGAACTTGCCGCGACGCGCCACGCATCCCGGCAAGGCCCGGCAAGGCCCGGTGAGCGACAAGCTCCCGGACGTGACAAGACAACGACCGCGGCAAGGCGCTTGCCGCGGCAAGCCACCACTCTGTGCCCGCGCTCCAGCACATCCACCAACGTGTCGCTCTGGGACCCTTCCAGGCATACGTGGCGGGAGGCTGTGCAGCCAGTGGTGAGCGGTGGCAAGCGGCGCTGACAAGATCGCCATCGTGGCGAGCGGTGGCGTCCCTGACGGTCCCTTTTGCACTATTTAGACGAGCAGACGGGCATTTAATGCCCTTGTCCCCTGCCGTCAGGGTGAGGTATGATACACTGTAGCAGGTAGTTGTACCAACCGCAACACCTTTCCATTTTTACCCTTGTCTACGTTGCCACCTGTCGGTGACCCCTTGACCATATAAAAGGAGGCCCATGCGCAACGTAGGGAGAAAAAGAGAACACTCACGCTCGGTCTCGTTAGCTGCTGGGGTGTACTGTAGCACTCCGCGCTCCCGAGCAAGAACTCAATACAAACCACAAAGCAGGAGTAGGGTTTTACGCATCCGTGCGGCCCGAACCTGGGTAAACTGCTCGTGTGCTTCGCCTCGATCCGCTCTTCGTGCGACCGCCGCCCCAGCCGAACCGAAAGGGACTCAGTCCGCCGGTCCCATAGGTGCTCGTGGATTAGTCCCCCGGCATAAACCGACTCCAAAACAATTTTTAAGGCAATATTTCGCCGTTTTGGAATATTTAGAAAAATAGAAAAATAAGTAGCAATCCGGGAATGACACAAGGGCCCCACGAGGGTGGTGGGTGCGCCCTACCCCCCTGGGCGCGCCCCCTACCTCGTGAGTGCCTCGTGTGCCCTCCGGACTCCGTTTTCTTAGTTCGATCCTATTAGTAGTATCTTGATCTAATAGAATAAAGTTTATGGCATGATCTAGTTTTGAGTTTTGCTTTATGATCCCTTTATGTAATCGAGTCCGTGAGTTATATATAACAAAGATTAGTGTTGAGTCAAGGGCTTCATTATTTTGCCATGATCTTGGGTGAATAAAAGAAAGAAGAAAAGAATAAAAGAAACAAAAAGTTCATATTGATCTTATTGAGAGTAATGACTTCACATAGAAAGAGTATGATGATTAAAAGTTGTTGGGAGTTGGCAGACATAGCTTTGGTCATTGTTGCAATTAATAGGAAGTAATAAGGAAAGAGAGGTTTCACATATAGATATATTATCATTGACATCTTTTATGATTGGGAGCACTCATTAAAATATGACATGCTAAAGAGTTGATGTTGGACAAGGAAGACAACGTAATGAGTTATGTCTTTCTTATATCAGAGACAAAGTATGTTGTCATGGTTCCTCTAACTTTTGAGCTTGCCTTTCCCCCTCATGCTAGCCAAATTCTCAGCACCAAGTAGAAATGCTACTTGTGCTTCCAAATATCCCTAAATCAGTTTTGCCATGAGAGTCCACCATATCTACCTATGGATTGAGTAAGATCCTTCAAGTAAGTTGTCATCGGTGCAAAGCAATAAAAATTGCTCTAAATATGTATGATTGATTGGTGTGGGAGAAATAAGATTTATACGATCTTGTGATGTGGAAGTAATAAAAGCGACAGAATGCATAATAAAGGTTCATATCACAAGGGGCAATATAAAGTGACGTTCTTTCGCATTGAGATTTTATACATCCAACCATAAAAGCGCATGGCAACCTCTGCTTCCTTTTGCAAAGGGCCTATCCTTTATTATTATCTTCTACCTTATGCAAGATTCATCGTGATCTTCACCTTTTCTTTTTTATTTTATCCTTTGGCAAGCTCAGCATGTTGGAAAGAACATGATATATATATATCTAATTGGATGTAGGGGAGCATGAACCATTATTGTTGACATTACCCTTGAGGTAAAAGGTTGTGGGGCAAAACTATAAGCCCCTATCTTTCTCTGTGTCCGATTAAAACTCTGTAACCACAAGTATCACATGAGTGTTAGCAATTATGGAGGACTAAATGATAGTTGAGTATGTGGACATGCTTTTCAGCTTTGACATAGACTCTTTCCGATGTTATGATAAATTGCAATTGCTTCAATGACTGAGATTATAGTTTGTCGGAGTCCAATAAGGTTTATGATTTATACTTTTGCATTGTGAATAGATCATCACTTGAACATAAATAATCATATGACAAAACCTATATATGTTGCTGTTATAAGAATAATCATGATGCCTTCATGTCCGTATTTTATTTTTATCGACGCCTCTACCTCTAAACATGAGGACATATTTATTATTATCGGTTTTTCGCTTGAGGACAAGCGAGGTGTAAGCTTGGGGGAGTTGATACGTCCATTTTGCATCATGCTTTTATATTGATATTTATTGCATTACGGACTATTATTTCACTTTATGTCACAATACTTATGGCTATTCTCTCTTATTTTACAAGGTTTACATAAAGAGGGAGAATGCCGGCAGCTGGAATTCTGGTCTAGAAAAGGAGCAAATATTAGAGACCTATTCTGCGCAACTCCAAAAGTCCTGAAACTCCACGAAACGTCTTAAAAGAAATAAAGAAAAATCCACGCCAAAGATGAAGGCCAGGGGGCCCACACCCTGCTCACGAGGGTGGGGGGCGCCCCCCCCCCCCCCAGGGCGCGCCCCCTATCTCGTGGGCCCCCTGGTGGCTCTCCGATGCCCATCTTCTCCTATATGAGGTCTTTCGATGAGAAAAAAATAGGAAGGAACTTTTCGGGATGAAACTCCGCCGCCACGAGGCGGAACCTTGGCGGATCCAATCTAGACCTCCGGCAGAGCTGTTCTGCTGGGGATACTTCCTTCTCGGAGGGGGAAATCATCACCATCGTCATCACCAACGCTCCTCTCATCGGGAGAGGGCAATCTCCATCAACATCGTCACCATCACCATATCATCTCCAAACCCTAGTTCATCTCTTGTATCCAATTCTTGTCTCAAAGTCCGGGATTGGTGCTAGTAGGTTGCTAGTAGTGTTGATTACTCCTTGTAGTTGATGCTAGTTGGTTTAATTGGTGGAAGATCATATGTTCAGATCCTATATGCATATTATTAACCCTCTGATTATGAACATGAATATGCTTTGTGAGTAATTACGTTCGTTCCTGAGGACAAGGGAGAAGTCTTGCTATGAGTAGTCATGTGAATTTGGTATTCGTTTGATATTTTGATAAGATGTATGTTGTATAGCCTCTAGTGGTGTTATGTGAACGTCGACTACATAACACTTCACCATTATTTGGGCCTAGAGCAAGGCATTGGGAAGTAATAAGTAGATGATGGGTTGCTAGAGTGACAGAAGCTTAAACCCTAGTTTATGCGTTGCTTCATAAGGGGCTGATTTGGATCCATATGTTTCATGCTATGGTTAGGTTTACCTTAATACTTTTGTTGTAGTTGCGGATGCTTGCAATAGAGGTTAATCATAAGTGGGATGCTTGTTCAAGTAAGAACAGTACCCAAGCACCGGTCCACCCACATATCAAATTATCAAAGTATCAAACGCGAATCATATGAACGTGATGAAAACTAGCTTGACGATATTACCATGTGTCCTCGGGAGCGCTTTTCCTATTATAAGAGTTTGTTCTGGCTTGTCCTTTGCTACGAAAGGATTGGGCCACCTTACTACACTTTATTTACTTTTGTTACTTGTTGCTCGTTACAATTTATCATATCACAAAACTATCTGTTACCACTTATTTCAGTACTTGCAGAGAATACCTTGCTGAAAACCGCTTATCATTTCCTTCTGCTCCTCGTTGGGTTCGACACTCTTACTTATCGAAAGGAATACGATAGATCCCCTATACTTGTGGGTCATCAAGACTCTTTTCTGGCGCCGTTGCCGGGGAGTGTAGCGCCTTTGGTAGGTGGAATTTTGTAAGGAAAAATTAATATAGTGTGCTGAAATTTATTGTCACTTGTTACTATGGAAAGTAATTCTCTGAGCGGCTTGTTCGGGGTATCTTCACCCCGTCCAGTAGAGCAAAGAGTTGCTCCTCAACCTACTGAACCTATTGAAAATGAAACTCCTTTTGAATTTCCTGCGGCTATGATGGAAAAACTGCTAGCTATCCCTTTTATAGGAGATGGAACAAAGCATCCCGATGAGCACTTAATATATGTGGATGAAGTTTGTGGATTATTTAAGCTTGCGGGTATACCCGATGATGTTGCTAAGAAGAAGGTCTTCCCTTTATCTTTGAAGGGAGACGCATTGATATGGTATAGGCTATGTGATGATGTGAGATTCTGGGACTATAAAAGATTGAAGTTGGAATTTCATCAAAAGTATTACCCTATGCATCTTGTTCATCGTGATCGCAATTACATATATAATTTCTGGCCTCGCGAAGGAGAAAGCATCGCTCAAGCTTGGGGGAGGCTTAAATCAATGTTATATTCATGCCCCAATCATGAGCTCCCGAGAGAAATAATTATGCAAAGTTTTTATGCTCGGCTTTCTGAAAACAATCGCAACATGCTTGATACTTCTTGTGCTGGCTCTTTTATGACGAAGACTATTGAATTCAGATGGAATTTATTGGATAGAATTAAACGCAACTCTGAAGATTGGGACCTCGACGAAGGTAAGGAGTCAGGTATGACACCTAAGTTTGATTGTGTCAAATCTTTCATGGATACCGATATTTTCCGTAAGTTTAGCACTAAATATGGACTTGACTCTAAGATACTAGCTTCTTTCTGTGAATCTTTTGCTACTTATGTTGATCTCCCTAAGGAGAAGTGGTTTAAATATCATCCTCCCATAGAAGTAAAAGTAGCTGCACCTATTAAAGTTGAAGAAAAGACTGTCACTTATAATGATCCTATTGTTCCTACTTGTTATATTGAGAAACCACCTTTCCCTGTTAGAATAAAGGATCACGCTAAATCTTCAACTGTTGTTCGTAAAAGCAATATTAGAACTTATACACCTCCTGAACAAGTTAAAGTAGAACCTAATATTTCTATTGTTAAAGATCTCTTGTCTAATAATATTGATGGGCATGTTATTCAGTTCGAATGTGAAACTGCTAGAATTGCTAAACCTTGTGCTAAAGATAAACATAGACCCGTGGTAGGCGTGCCTGTTATTTCTGTTAAAATAGGGGATCATTGTTATCATGGCTTATGTGATATGGGTGCTAGTGCTAGTGTTATACCGCATACTTTATATGAAGAAATTAAGAATGAAATTGCACCTGCTGAGTTAGAAGATATTGATGTCACAATTAAACTTGCCAATAGAGATACTATTTCAGCAATGGGAATTGTCAGAGATGTTGAAGTCTTGTGTGGGGAAACTAAATATCCTGCTGATTTTCTTGTTCTTGGTTCCCCACAAGATAGTTTTTGTCCCATTATATTTGGTAGACCCTTCTTAAATACTTTCAATGCTACCATAGATTGCACAAAGAATGTTGTTACTGTTGGCTTGGATGATATGGTTCATGAGTTTAATTTCTCTAAATTTAGTAAACAACATCGTGAGGAAGAATTACCTAGTAAGGATTAAATTATTGGTCTTCCTTCTATTGCAGTACCTCCTAGTGATCCTTTAGAACACTATTTGCTAGACCATGAAAATGATATGTTCATGAATGAAAGAAGGGAAATAGATGAAGTATTCTTTAAACAGGAACTTGTTCTGAAACACAACTTGCCTGTTGAAATCTTAGGGGATCCTCCTCCACCCAAGGGTGATCCCGTGTTTGAGCTTAAACCTTTGCCTGATAATCTTAAATATGCTTATCTTGATTAAAATAAGATATATCCTGTTATTATTAGTGCTAACCTTTCAGAGCATGAAGAAGAAGGATTATTGAAAACTCTGAAGAAGCATCGTGTTGCTATTGGATATACTCTTGATGATCTTAAGGGCATCAGTCCCACTCTATGCCAAAAATAAAATAAATTTGGAATCAGATGAAAAACCAGTTCGTGATCCTCAACGACGTTTGAATCCTAAAATGAAAGAAGTGGTAAGAAAATAAATACTAAAGCTTTTGGAGGCAGGTATAATCTACCCCGTTGCTGATAGTGAGTGGGTAAGTCCTGTCCATTGTGTCCCTAAGAAGGGAGGTATTACTGTTGTTCCGAATGATAAAGATGAATTGATTCCACAAAAAATTATCACAGGTTATAGGATGGTAATTGATTTCCGCAAATTAAATAAAGCTACTAAGAAAGATCAATACCCCTTACCTTTTATTGATCGAATGATAGAAAGATTATGCAAACACACACTCTATTGCTTTCTAGATGGTTATTCTGGTTTCTCTCAAATACCTATGTCGGCTAAAGATCAATCAAAGACTACTTTTACATGCCCTTTTGGTACTTTTGCTTATAGATGTATGCCTTTTGGTTTATGTAATGAACCTGCTACCTTTCAAAGATGCATGATGGCTATGATCTCTGACTTTTGTGAAAAGATTTGTGAGGTTTTCATGGACGACTTTTCTATCTATGGTTCCTCTTTTGACGATTGCTTGAGCAATCTTAATCGAGTTTTGCAGAGATGTGAAGAAACTAATCTTGTCTTGAATTGGGAAAAGTGCCACTTTATGGTTAATGAAGGTATTGTTTTGGGGCACAAAGTTTCTGAAAGAAGTATTGAAGTTGATAAAGCCAAGGTTGATACTATTGAAAAGATGCCATGTCCCAAGGACATCAAAGGTATAAGAAGTTGCCTTGGTCATGTCGGGTTTTATTGGAGGTTCATTAAGGACTTCTCAAAAATTTCTCGGCCTCTGACTAATTTATTGCAAAAAGATATACCATTTGTCTTTGATGATGATTGTGTAGAAGCATTTGAAATACTTAAGAAAGCATTAGTCTCTGCACCTATTGTTCAGCCACCTGATTGGAATTTACCCTTTGAAATTATGTGTGATGCTAGTGATTATGCTGTAGGTGCTGTTCTAGGGTTAAGAGTCGATAAGAAATTAAATGTTATTCATTATGCTAGTAAGACTCTAGACAATGCTCAAACAAATTATGCTACTACTGAAAAAGAATTTTTAGCAGTTGTATTTGCTTGTGATAAGTTTAGATCTTATATTGTTGATTCTAAAGTAACTATTCAAACAGATCATGCTGCTATTAAATATCTTATGGAAAAGAAAGATGCTATGCTGATTATGCTAATTATATTGTTGCTAAGTTTATACCACCTAGCTTCACATACCAACAAAAGAAAAAGTTCTTCTATGATTTGAGACATTACTTTTGGGATGACCCACATCTTTATAAAGAAGGAGTAGATGGTGTTATTAGGCGCTGTGTACCTGAGCATGAACAGAAACAGATCCTACACAAGTGTCATTCCGAGTCTTATGGAGAACACCACACTGGAGATAGAACTGCACATAAGGTATTGCAATCTGGTTTTTATTGGCCTACTCTCTTCAAGGATGCCCGTAAGTTTGTCTTGTCTTGTGATGAATGTCAAAGAATTGGTAATATTAGTAGACATCAAGAAATGCCTATGAATTATTCACTTGTTATTGAACCGTTTGATGTTTGGGGCTTTGATTATATGGGACCTTTTCCTGCCTCTAATGGATACACACATATTTTAGTTGATGTTGATTACGTTACTAAGTGGAAAGAAGCTATTCCAACTAGTAGTGCTGATCATAACACTTCTATTAAAATGCTTAAAGAAGTTATTTTCCAGAGGTTTGGAGTCCCTAGATATTTAATGACTGATGGTGGTTCACACTTTATTCATGGTGCTTTCCGTAAAATGCTTGCGAAATATGATGTTAATCATAGAATTGCATCCCCTTATCACCCACAGTCTAGTGGTCAAGTAGAGTTGACCAATAGAGAGCTCAAATTAATTTTGCAAAAGATTGTTAATAGGTCTAGAAAGAATTGGTCTAAGAAACTTGATGATGCATTATGGGCTTATAGAACTGCATACAAAAATCCTATGGGTATGTCCCCGTATAAAATGGTCTATGGAAAAGCATGTCACTTACCTCTCGAACTAGAACATAAGGCATACTGGGCTATTAAAGAACTCAACTATGATTTTAAACTTGCCGGTGAGAAGAGGTTATTTGATATTAGCTCACTTGATGAATGGAGAACCCAAGCTTATGATACAACTCTCGTTTAAGATTTTTTGTAGGAAAACTTCTCTCTAAATGGGAAGGCCCCTAGGTCATCGAAGAGGTCTATCGTTCCAGTGCCATAAAAATCAACAACTTCGAGGGCACAAATCCAAAGGTGGTAAACGGTCAAAGAATTAAAGATTATATCTCAGGTAATCCCATAAATGTTGAAACGAATATTATTGAAACCATAACCTCGGAGGAATACATAAGGGACACTTTCCGGAATGTTTCAGACTCCGAAAAGGAATAGGTATGTGGTACGGTAAGTAAACTGTCGGTGTACTAGAGTAGGGGTACCCTAGTATCCCGAAATTGTGCACGGGCAGTCGCAGCATCCCGCGGCAAGGCTTGCCGGGTGACCGCCAAGATCCTCCGTGGTTCCTTTGGAGCCATTCAAGGACAAAGTATCCAAGCCAAGGAGACAAGACCCTGGCAAGAGGAGCTTGCCGGGAAGGCCACCCAAGGCACCTCAAGGAACTTGCCGCGACGCGCCACGCGTCCCGGCAAGGCCCGGTGAGCGACAAGCTCCCGGACGCGACAAGACAACGACCGCGGCAAGGCGCTTGCCGCGGCAAGCCACCACTCTGTGCCCGCGCTCCAGCACATCCACCAACGTGTCGCTCTGGGACCCTTCCAGGCGTACGTGGCGGGAGGCTGTGCAGCCAGCGGTGAGTGGTGGCAAGCGGTGCTGACAAGATCGCCATCGTGGCGAGCGGTGGCGTCCCTGACGGTCCCTTTTGCACTATTTAGACGATGCAGACGGGCATTTAATGCCCTTGTCCCCTGCCGTCAGGGTGAGGTATGATACACTGTAGCAGGTAGTTGTACCAACCGCAACACCTTTCCATTTTTACCCTTGTCTACGTTGCCACCTGTCGGTGACCCCTTGACCATATAAAAGGAGGCCCATGCGCAACGTAGGGAGAAAAAGAGAACACTCACGCTCGGTCTCGTTAGCTGCTGGGGTGTACTGTAGCACTCCGCGCTCCCGAGCAAGAACTCAATACAAACCACAAAGCAGGAGTAGGGTTTTACGCATCCGTGCGGCCCGAACCTGGGTAAACTGCTCGTGTGCTTCACCTCGATCCGCTCTTCGTGCGACCACCGCCCCCGCCGAACCGAAAGGGACTCGGTCCGCCGGTCCCATAGGTGCTCATGGATTAGTCCCCCGGCAGCTTTGGCGCGCCAGATAGGGGGGTCGAGGTTGTGTGAACCAGATCCGGCGTTCACACGAGCTAGATCTTCATCATCTTCATCGACATGCCGCCGAAGAAGAAGGCTTCGGAGACGGCTGCTCCGTCCGCGCCGAACCCACCACCGCCGGAGCAAGCGGCTGATGGGGCAGGCGCCGGCAGAAGAACGGGCATCGACGAGGGAGCTCACGATGCTGCCAGGTCCAAGGACAAAGCTGCGCTGCCCATCGGCGGCGTAGCCGGCTCCCACAACGACCGGGCGCACTCCAAGACCTCGGTGTCCGTACATGCACCGTGCCCATCTCAGGAGGCGCGGGACCGGCAGCATCATGGTACTCATGGTACCATGCGTTTGCTGGATCAAGATCGAGCTGGTGGATCTCGGAGTGCTCAAGACCAGCATGCACGCCAACATGCTGGCACGAGCGAGGCATGGTCGCCTGGACGGGATACTACTCCTTCTAACATAGTTAGAAGTCCGAGCATATCCCGCTCCTCGCACCGTTCACCACCGCCACCCGTCACTCCAGCAGAAGCTTTGGTGCGAGCTCAACTGCTCCTAGACTACCCTCCAACGGCAGACAAGTTCGACGACTGGAGGGCCACCATTCAGAGTCTCATCGGCTTCGCCAACGGCGACACTCAACGGCAGCCAAGCACGTCGCAGCCGCGGCAAGTCAGCCAGGCACGAGCCGGTGGTGACAAGACCGGTGGGGGTGCAACCACTGTGCACTCTCCGCCCCGAAGGCCAAGATCGCCGACTCACCGGATCCACCTCGACAGCGACTCCACCGCATCATCAGATCCACGAGCTCGTCGTGATCAGCACCAAGTTCTTCACGAACGACAGCAAGAAGACGCTCTTACTCGCATCGAGCGCTGAAGAGAAGCGCGACGTCAATCAGACCAGCGCACTGGGCCCTTTGTCGACATGCATGCGCCAGGGGAACCAGGCGACTTGCCGTACGCGGTAGGTTGCCCTGCGTTTACTCGTGAGCTGCGGCAAGTCCAGTGGCCCAGCACGAAGAATTTCAAGCCAGACGTACCAGAGATGTACGACGGCAAGTCGCATCCGTCGGAGTTCCTCAGCATCTACACCATCACGGTGCAGGCTGCCGGGGGGCGGGACGACAAGATCCTTGCCAACTACTTCCCGCTGGTGCTCAAGCCCAACGTCAGGTCCTGGCTCATGCACTTGCCGGACGACTCCATATCCTCCTGGGCAGACTTATGCCATCAGTTTGTCGGCGCCTTTACAGGCGGCCACAAACACCATGGCCAAGAGAGTGACCTTCATCTGCTCGCCCAGAAGGAAGGAGAGCCCCTGCGCAAGTACATTCAGAGATTCAGCCGTGTACAGCACAACATCCCAGATATCTACCCTGCCGCGGTCATCAGCGCGTTCCATAAGAATGTGCGTAACCGCAGGATGCGGGAGGAGATGGCGATGTGCAAGATCAGAGACGTCAGTGAGCTGTATGCCCTGGCCGACAAGTGTGCACGTGCTGAGGAAGGGAGGAAACTCCCCGGAGAGAATATAGGAGCAGGAGCATCTGACAGCGAGGATGCTGCCCCGGCAAAGAAAAACCGGCGGCGGAACAACAGAAAGAAGAAAGGCAAAGATGTGCTAGTCGTTGAGCAGTCCGGCAACGAAGGCGGCGCCAAGAAAGCCAAAACTGGTAGCTCCGGCAAGGAGATTGCCGCAAGCACCAACTGCCAGACTGTGGCGGCCGCCGACAAGCAGGACGGCACCGACAAGCAGTACTGCAAGATCCCCCGCACCAAGGGCCATGACCTCCAGAGCTGCAAGAAGGTCGAGCAGCTTGTCCAGCAGCAAAAGGCTGAACACGAGCGACGCGACAAGGAGAGGGACCAAGGAGGCGCTGGAGAATCCGGCAAGAAGCGCGCCGGCCGGGGAGGACGCCGCGGCAAGGCCAAGCAGCGGCAAGGAGACAGACCTCCCCGCGGCCGCGACAAGGATGAAGATGACGACGAAGATGAAGACATGGATGATGTTGAGACCAGTGAGCAGGAGTTCCAGAAAGCCACAGAGGTCTTGTGCGTTGACGGCGGTGCTTCTCTGCATACTTCGCACCGCCAACTCAAGCAGTGGGTGCGGGAAGTCAATGCGGCGGAACCACCTGTCGAGTCACGCAAGCTTCTGAAATGGTCCAGCACACCTATCATCTTTGATATTGAGGACCACCCTGATCGCACAACTGCGGTCGGGTGCTTGCCGATGTTGGTTTCACCAACTATCCGCAACCTCAAGGTCACTAAGATGCTAGTTGACGGTGGGGCCGGCTTGAACCTGATCTCCTCCGCTGTACTCCAGAAACTCCAGATCCCTGACAGCGAGCTTGAAGAGACCGACACATTCCAAGGAATCAACCCGGGAATGAGCAAGCCGAAGGGGAAGGTCACGTTGCCAGTAACATTTGGCAGCGAGGTGAACTTCAGGACTGAGAGGGTCACTTTTGACGTTGCCGATTTTCCATTACCTTACAATGGGATACTCGGCCGTCCAGCACTTGCCAAGTTCATGGCAGCCTCTCACTACGCATACAACATGCTGAAGATGCCAGGCCCGATGAGCGTCATCTCTGTCCCTGGCGACAAAAGGATGCTCTTATCTGCGCTGACAAGATCTACCGGGAAGCAGCAGCCACAACAGATCGCAAGTCACCTGTCGTTGAAGCTCCCGGGGGGAAGAAGAAGACCAAGTCCGCCAAGAGTTCTGATGCCCACTCCGGCAAGCGCACCTCTTCGGAGTACTGCGCTGCCGTTGAGGACGCGCCATCGAGCTCCACCAGCAAGTGTAAGAAGATAATGACAGCTCCGCCAGAGACCAAGAAGGTGTCCGCCAAGGAGGACGGCACTGGTGGTACCTTCACCATCAGTGCCACTCTCGACCCTAAATAGGAAAGCGCGCTCATTGCTTTCCTGCGGGCGAACGTCGACGTGTTTGCGTGGCAACCGTCTGACATACCCGGTGTTCCCAGGAAAGTAATTGAGCACCATCTTGCCGTTTGTCCTCATGCGCGGCCCGTCAAGCAGAAGGTCAGGAAGCAAGCAGTGGAGCGCCAAGAATTCATCGTAGAAGAGATCAAGAAGTTGGAAGCAGCAGGCCTTGTCAGAGGAGTGCTCCATCCTACGTGGTTGGCCAATCCTGTAGTCGTGCGCAAGGCGAACGGGAAATGGAGACTTTGTATCGACTTTACCGATGTTAACAAAGCTTGTCCCAAAGACCCATTTCCTTTGCCGCGCATTGACCAGATTGTTGACTCCACGGCTGGATGTGACTTGCTTTCATTTCTTGACGCATACTTAGGATGCCATCAGATCTTCATGGCAGAAGAGGATGAGGAGAAGACCGCATTCATCACTCCATGTGGCACGTACTGTTTTATACGGATGCCTTTCGGTTTAAAAAATGCTGGTTCAACATTTGCAAGGGTAATCCATGTCACTCTTGAGCCACAAATACACAGAAATGTGAAAGCCTACATGGATGACATAGTGGTCAAGAGCAAGGACAAGGTAACTCTAATTCAAGATTTAGACGAGACCATTGCAAATCTGCGCAAGATCAGCCTCAAGCTCAACCCCGAGAAGTGTGTGTTTGGAGTCCCCTCCGGCAGGCTTCTCGGGTTCATCGTGTCTCAGCGGGGAATCGAAGCCAATCCCGACAAGATCAAGGCCATTGAGCAGATTGAAGCACCAAAGCGCGTCAAGGATGTACAAAGACTTGCCGGTTGCATGGCTGCTCTCAGCAGGTTTATCTCTAGGTCTGCTAAGCGCGTCCTGTCGTTTTTCAAAATATTGAAAAAGGCAGGTCCAATGAAATGGACTCCAGAAGCGAAGGCTGCGCTGCAAGACTTGAAGAGATACCTGTCCTCCGCTCCAACACTTGTCGCACCTAAGCCACAAGAGAAGTTGCTGTTGTATATAGCGGCAACCAATCAAGTGGTTAGTGCTACGTTAGTAGTAGAGAGGGAGGCAGATGACGAGCCAGCAACCACGGCAGGCGCATCCAGCGACAAGTAGGAGGCTTCCTCGACAAGCTCTGGTCTTGACAAGGATGGATTTGCGCAGACGCGCGAGGAGATACAGAAGAGAATGGTACAGCGCCCAGTTTACTTTGTCAGTTCCCTTCTGCAGGGGGCTAGGTCAAGGTACTCTGGCATGCAGAAATTGCTTTTCGGCCTTCTCATGGCCTCGAGAAAGCTGCGCCATTACTTCCAAGCACATGAGATCACAGTTGTCACTCGTTTTCCGCTGAAGAGGATACTACAGAATCCAGAAGCGACAGGCGGGATTGTTGAGTGGGCACTGGAACTATCAAGCTTTGGCCTCAAGTTTGAGAGTACTTCAACTATCCAAAGCATAGCATTGGTATAATTCATAGCAGAATGGACGCTAACACCAGATGAAGAAATTCCAGAAACGAGCATCCCCGTCGAGGAAGCAAGCAAAGAGTGGCTGATGTACTTTGATGGTGCCTTTTCGCTGCAAGGCGTCGGCGCTAGTGTGCTGCTTGTCGCACCCATCGGAGAGCACCTCAAGTACGTAGTCCCGATGCACTTTCCCAAGGAGCAAGCAACAAACAATACTGTAGAGTATGAAGGCTTGCTTGCCGGTCTCAGGACCGCGGCAGACCTTGGGATCAAGAAGCTCATTGTCAGGGGTGACTCGCAGCTTGTCGTCCACCAAGTGAATGAGAGCTATCAGAGTCCGTTGATGGAAGCCTACGTCGACGAAGTGAGAAAGCTAGAAGAGCACTTTAACGGCCTACAGATGGAGCATGTTCCAAGAGCTCAGAACGCCATTGCCGATAGCCTATCAAAGTGCGCCGCACTTAAGTTACCTGTGGAACCAGGGATCTTTGTGCTCAAGCTGACTCAACCGTCTGTAACACCATCAACTGGACAGAGCAAGAAGAGGAAGTTGATTTCTGGTGACTATTTTCCGGCAGAGCTTCCCGAAGCCGCCGCCAAGAAGGTCCCCAAGATCAACACCAAGAGCGCTGAGGAGCAGTCTGCTCCGGCAAGCCCTAGGGTTTGTTCCGTTGAAGCAGAAGCTCCCGACAAGTTTTGCTCCGGCAAGCTTGCTGGGGAACGTCAAGCTCCGGCAGAGCTGCAGGTTCTCATCGTAGAAGCGGATGTTCCCGCAGCAGCAGATTTGCCTTTGGCCAAGAAGGTCCCCAAGATCAACGCCAAGAGCGCTGAAGAGCAGTCTGCTCCGGCAAGCCCTAGGGTTTGTTCCGTTGAAGCAGAAGCTCCCGACAAGTTTTGCTCCGGCAAGCTTGCCCGGAAACGTCAAGCTCCGGCAGAGCCGCAGGTTCTCAGCGTAGAAGCGGATGTTCCCGCAGCAGCAGATTTGCCTTTAGTCCTTGTTGTCGAGCCACAAGCTCCAGCATGGGCACAGCGGATTGTCCATTTCCTTCAGATAGGAGAACTTCCCAAAGAGCAAGAAGAAGCGGAAAGAGTAGCCCGACAGTCAAATATGTACCAGTTTGTCGACAACACACAGTACAGAAGAAGACTCAACGGTGTGAAATTGAAGTGTATTCACCGGGAAGACGGACAAAAGCTGTTGGTAGAGATACATGGAGGCATATGTGGTCACCACATTGGTGCAAGAGCACTTGCCGGCAAAGCATTCCGGCAAGGTTTCTTTTGGCCGACAGCCCTCCAGGATGCAACTGCACAAGTAACCCAGTGTGAAGCGTGCCAGTTCCATTCCAAGCAGATACACCAACCAGCTCAAGCTCTCCAGACGATCCCTTTATCCTGGCCATTTTCGGTCTGGGGGCTCGACATCCTCGGCCCCTTTCCCCGAGCAATCGGGGGCTTTGAGTACTTGTACGTTGCAATCGACAAGTTCACAAAGTGGCCGGAAGTGGAAGCAGTGAGGAAGGTGACAGCACAGTCAGCAGTCAACTTCTTCAGGTCGATTGTTTGCCGCTTCGGGATCCCTAACAGGATAATTACCGACAATGGTACGCAATTCACGAGCCGCACCTTCATGCAGTACGTCCAAGATCTTGGCGCCAAGGTCTGCTTCGCTTCTGTTGCTCACCCGAGAAGCAAAGGTCAAGCGGAGAGGGCAAATGCTGAAGTGCTGCATGGCCTCAAGACCAGAACTTTCGACAGGCTGCACAAGTGCAGAAGAAACTGGATCGAGGAGCTGCCGGTGGTTCTTTGGTCGATCAAGACGACGCCAAATCGAGCCACTGGCCAGACACCTTTCGCTCTAGTCTATGGAGCAGAGGCAGTTCTCCCCATCGAACTCGTATACGGGTCACCTCGAGTGCTCGCTTATGATGAGCTTGAGCAAGAGCAACCACGACAAGATGACGTGCTACTCCTTGAGGAAGACCGTCTTCAGGCCGCTATGCGAGCTGCTCGCTACCAGCAAGCTTTGCGCCGCTACCATAGCCACAAAGTTAACACCAAAAGTCTCGAGGAAGGCGACCTTGTTCTTTGGCGTGTTCAGTCCGCCAAGAATTCCAACAAGTTGACGCCGAAGTGGGAAGGCCCTTACCGGGTGAAACGAGTCGCTAGGCCTGGCGCTGTCCGCCTTGAGACCGAAGATAGCATTCCGGTGAGCAATTCCTGGAACATTGAGAATCTTCGTAAGTTTTACCCGTAAGGCGCGGTTGCCGGAACCTGTTCCGGCAACCACCTTTTGTACAAGTCTTGCCGCTGTTGCATGTAATCCTTTGTACAAAGCTGGGCGCAGACCCCGTGCATAAGTAAATCTCATGTGCTCCGCACATCTTGTCAATTTCATGCTTTCTATTTTTTGCATATGTGATCTGACACTTTGTGCAGCACCTACTCCCCAGTAAGCAATAACGAGCCGTAAGGCTCCATATCTTTATTTTCTCTTCTTTCTTTTTTCTCAAGGAAAGGAAGGTTCCCTCGCCCACAAGTTTGCCGGGGGGGAAAGGAGAAGATAATGGTATGGACCAGGCGTCGTTCAAGAAAGTTTCGCCTTACCGGGAAGCAAACAACATAAAAGCTAAGTTGCCAAAGTTTGAGCAATCAGATTTTTAAATTTTTTAAGTTATCTCCCTTGAACGACCGCACTTTGTATGGAAAACCTGTGCGTGGAGGAACCAACTCGTAGCTAGTTGCGCCCTTACTTGGTTTCGAGTCCGCTCAACAATTTAAGCGAGCTGCGACTAGTTGTGACAAGGTTTCTTGTCGGTAGCAGCACCGCCAGCAGGCTGCTGACGTCCCGCACTCAGCGGTCGTGGCTAAGGTGCCTGCACCGGCAAGTTCCCTAAAAGCGTAGGGCAAAAACATACAAAGAGAGGAATCAAGTAAAGGGAATAACGTTGCAATCATTACCCAGAATAGAGTTATATTACAAGGCAGCTTGTCGCGGCTCTAACAGGTTGTTCTCGTAACATGACCAGCAGCGACAAGAAGAAAAGAAAGCGGGCGGCCTAGTCTACGCGATCGCCCTCAATCCTCTTGATCCCGCTCACCTTGTCCACAATGGGTGCGACAAGGGTCTTGAGCGCCTCCAGATCAGCATCTGGCGGTAGGGTCTTGAGGACGTTGGTGAGGTTGAGGCCCGGGTTGCGGAAGGCCACCTTCACCAACACCTTTTGAAGGGCTCCCGCGCAGATCTGGCGCGACTCGTCGGCCAGCTGCTTTGGGATCTTCTCCCGGAGCCGCTGGAGGGACGTCGCCACGCCTTTGAAGAACAAGATGAGCTTGGTGCTGGGTTGGAGATTCTCGTCGGAGGGATACCCGAGATCCTCCATCCCCAGCTGCGCCAGCTCCCTGTCAATGTCTGCGGCAACATTCATGAGACCCTCCGTCCAGTGCTCCACATTCTCCCTGAAAGCATTCTGGGCGGCGGCAGCACTCGCCAGCAGCGCCTTGTCGGCCTTGATCTCCTCCTTCAAGGCCACCTCCTGCTCCCTGGCGCCGTCCAGCGTCTTGGTCAAAGTGGTCAGCTTCAACTCAAGATCTGCGTTGGAGTCCTTGGCGGCACTAAGCTCTTTGCCCTTCTCGGCAAGCTCTTCACCGCTCTCCTTGAGATCGGCCTCCAGCTGCGCCACCTTCGTCTCCAGCTCCTTCTTGGCGGCCTCGGCGGCTGTGGCAGCATCCTCCGCTTGCTTGAGGGCTCCGCTGAATGTTCGCTCGCGCGCGGCAAGCTCCTCCTCGTGGGCGTCAAGGTTGACCTTCCGCTGCACCAGCTCGCCCTCCTGCGCAGACAGCTTTTCAGCGGCAAGCCGCCGTTGCTCTTCGACTTCAGCCTTCTCGAGGAAGAAGGCCTTCTGCTCTTCGGCGAGTTGCTCCCGCTCCTCTGCCAGGGACCGGAGAGCTTCCTGGTTGAGGCCCCGGAGCTCCTCCGCGCGCTTCTCGATGTCTGCTCCCGCCTTCGCGACAAGCCCCTCGCGGGATTCCAGCTTGGCTTGCCGCGCGCGGTAGAGCGACAACAGCTTCCGCAGCAGCCGCTCCTCCTCAGGCTCGCTGCTGCTGCTGCTCGTCGCATCAACCAGCGTCAGCCCAGCGGAGGCGAGCACCTCTCCGTCGAAGCTCTCTCCTTCGACCGGCGCCCTGGAGCTCAACGCCCAGGGGAGGTTGATGAAGACGCCATCACCGGCCTTCAAGTAGACGCCTGGCTGGGGCTCTTCGGAGCCTGGCGCTGCGGCAGCGGCGGACGGGTCGGCGGTTGACGTAGCGCCTGGCGCTCCTGCGGCCTTAGGGCCGTCAGTGCGGTCGCCAGACCCCTCGCCAGCTGCTGCGGCGGCAGCTTTGGCGGCCTCGTCACCGGCGGGATCATCAACGTCGGCTGCTTCTTCAGTGGCAGCGGCGTCGTCGGCAGCAACCTCGGTCTCCATCGGCTCCGCAGCAGATGGGTCTGATGGCCGAAAAATTGAGAAAAGTCAAGCAAATATCCAAGAAGAAGATCAAAAGAAGAAGAACCCAAGGGAAGTTTTGAAGCGAGAGGATTACCTGTACCGTGTTCTGCAGTCGTGGTCTCCGCCATCGGAGGGCCGCTGGTGCTGTCCCTTGCTGGAGGACTCTCCCTTGCCGGAGACTTCTCCCTTGTCGGAGAACTCTCCCTTGCCGGAGGACTCTCCCTTGGCATTTTGGGGGCGGCCTCCGGGCGCTCCTGGTGGGGCTGCTCTGCTCCTACACGAACCAACAGTCAGATGTCAGCAAAGAAAGAGTATCCATGCGCGCCCAACAGCGGAAAGCAAACCATATACTTACGCTGGGGGCTGCTCTGGAGAACAGTTGCCGGGTCCGGCAAGGTTGTCTCAGACGCACCCCCTGCTGTCGCGGTGGGCTCGTCCTCGTTGACAATCACCGGGACCTTAGCTCTCTTCGCTGCTCTCTGGGCCAGAGTCCTGAAAAGGAATAAGTTCAGAGTAAAGCAAATGAGATACGAGACAAAACAGCAAGAATTGAAGAACTACAAGTACAACAGGAGAATCTTACTCTTCTTCTTCCTCGTCGGAGCTGAACGCGGAGAAGTCGAAGTCCAGCTCACGTCTGGCGCGAGGAGGCGGAGGAGTAGTTTCCCTTGGCTGCTTGGCGGGAACAGTGGCGGTGGTCTGAGACGACCCCGCTCCGGCTGCCGCCGCAGCATGAGAAGCGGCAGGAGCAGAAGCGGTGGTCCGGGTGGACCCTGCTCTAGTTGTCGCAACAGCGTGAGATGCTCCCGCGGCAACAGTGCTTGCTGCGGTAGAGCGTGTCGCGCGGCGCGGCGGCTGTTCACTTGCCCGCTGCCCCGCTGCGTCCCCGGCCTTGCGGAGACGCCTTCTTGGTGGGGATGGAGGCTCTGCTTGCGGCGAGCTGCCTGAAGATGAGGAGGAAGAGGAGTTGATCTCCAGCGAGCCCCTCGTATCCTTGGCGGGCTCGCTTGACTCGACGTTATGCCGGGCAAGCCCTTTCTCGCCGATGCGCTCCTCTCGCTCGGCACGGCTTGCCGCCTCTGATGCATCTGCCTCCTCCACGGTGAATCCAAATTCGCCCGCGGCTGCGGCTGCCGCCGCCTCTTCCAGCCTAGTGGCGATGCGTGTCATCTCCGCATCGGTGGTGTCGCAGGTGAGGCTATCCTTTTCGTCGGAGCGGACCGACACTTCTACCAGGCCGTCAAAGAACTCCTGCACGACGTCGTCTGCAGGCTCTTGCCAAGTTGGGACAATTCCATGCGAATCGCACAGCGGCATCATTGCTCGGATGTGGTCGAGCGAGGAGTTGTTGCACAGCGGAACGACACCCCCCGGCAACCTGAACACTTCGGGATGTTGAGGGTCGTACTTGAACAGTTCCTGGAGCATCGTGTTGAGCTCCAGAACAGTGAAGTTGAAGTTGAGGCCCGGACGCAGCCTCATGATATCCGCCGCATTCTTGAATTCCCAGGCGGGTCTCCCCCGTTCCTGCAGGGGGGCGATGCGGCGGCGAAGAAAATCTGCCCCAACAGCGCCTACAGTGAGCCCGGTAAGCCTGAGGCGTAGGATCCGGGTGACGGCAATCTTCAGCCTATCGTCTTCCAGGGCCATGTCACTCCAATCGCTGCCGCGTGCTACTGGGGCTTGGCGCCGGGCGGTAAATGGCTGCGGGTTCTCCTTGACAATCCAGCACCAGTCTGCTCTCCATTCCTCCCACTTGCCGCGGAACTCTCTCTCCAGATAAGTGTCCTTCTTGCCGGCCCTCGAGATCCAGGCGATTCCGCCGGATAAAGGCTCTCCTCTCTCTACTCGGGGCATAAATAAGTGGCGAAAAAGGGCTACATTGGGATGGACTCCGACAAAGTTTTCGCAGAGATGTGCGAAAACTGCCATGGTCAGAACGGCATTGGGGATGAAGTCAAGGAGGTGGAACCCGTAGGTGTTCATAATATCGCAGAAGAACTCAGAGAAAGGCGGGCAGAGCCCGCAGTAGAAGAACAAGGCGAAGAAGGGATATCCGTTTGGAGCCGTTTTCCAAGCGGCGGCTGGAAGTACCTTCGTGCGCGGATGCGCTCGCGTCTTCGTCGACCAGAAGAGGTAGTAATTCTCCCTCAGCTCCCTCGCGGCGAGCTTGGGGGGAAGATTGCCCGCTCCTTTCGCAGCGCCGCAAGCCGCTGCGCCTCGGTCGACTTCACAACCTTCCCCTTGTCGGCTTTCGGAGCCATGGCGGAAGTGGTGGAGGAGGTCGACGGCGTTGGTGGTGCTGGTGGCGACGGGGGGCGGGGCGTTGCTCTTTTTCAGCTTTGGGAAGACGAGGGAGCAGCGGAGATTTCTGAGATTGGAGTAGCAACCGTCGAATGGGCGAACTAACGCTGTTTCCCCTGCTTATAAAAGGGGAGGGGGCAGACGTTCCGCATTTCCGAATAAAGAAACCACCCACGATCTCTCCCACGACGCCGCATTCAACGCGTGCCGTTCGGGGAGGGCGCGGTGGATACGGAGAGAGATACGGCGTAACCCAGGCCGCGCGTGCCCATGCCCTCTTTTGGGCCTGGCCCAACAGCGCTCGGCACCGTGTATGGCCCAGGCCCAGGGGCTCCTGTCGGTGTACTAGAGTAGGGGTACCCTAGTATCCCAAACTTGTGCACGGGCAGTCGCAGCATCCCGCGACAAGGCTTGCCGGGTGACCGCCAAGATCCTCCGTGGTTCCTTTGGAGCCATTCAAGGACAAAGTATCCAAGCCAAGGAGACAAGACCCCGGCAAGAGGAGCTTGCCGGGAAGGCCACCCAAGGCACCTCAAGGAACTTGCCGCGATGCGCCACGCATCCCGGCAAGGCCCGGTGAGCGACAAGCTCCCGGACGCGACAAGACAACGACCACGGCAAGGCGCTTGCCGCGGCAAGCCACCACTCTGTGCCTGCGCTCCAGCACATCCACCAACGTGTCGCTCTGGGACCCTTCCAGGCGTACGTGGCGGGAGGCTGTGCAGCCAGCGGTGAGTGGTGGCAAGCGGCGCTGACAAGATCGCCATCGTGGCGAGCGGTGGCGTCCCTGACGGTCCCTTTTGCACTATTTAGACGACGCAGACGGGCATTTAATGCCCTTGTCCCCTGCCGTCAGGGTGAGGTATGATACACTGTAGCAGGTAGTTGTACCAACCGCAACACCTTTCCATTTTTACCCTTGTCTACGTTGCCACCTGTCGGTGACCCCTTGAGCATATAAAAGGAGGCCCATGCGCAATGTAGGGAGAAAAAGAGAACACTCACGCTCGGTCTCGTTAGCTGCTGGGGTGTACTGTAGCACTCCGTGCTCCCGAGCAAGAACTCAATACAAACCACAAAGCAGGAGTAGGGTTTTACGCATCCGCGCGGCCCGAACCTGGGTAAACTGCTCGTGTGCTTCGCCTCGATCCGCTCTTCGTGCGACCGCCGCCCCCGCCGAACCGAAAGGGACTCGGTCCGCCGGTCCCATAGGTGCTCGTGGATTAGTCCCCCGGCATAAACCGACTCGAAAACAATTTTTAAGGCAATATTTCGCCGTTTTGGAATATTTAGAAAAATAGAAAAATAAGTAGCAATCCGGGAAGGACACAAGGGCCCCACGAGGGTGGTGGGCGCGCCCTACCCCCCTGGGCGTGCCCCCTACCTCGTGAGCGCCTCGTGTGCCCTCCGGACTCCGTTTTCTTAGTTCGATCCTATTAGTAGTATCTTGATCTAGTAGAATAAAGTTTATGGCATGATCTAGTTTTGAGTTTTGCTTTATGATCCCTCTATGTAATCGAGTCCGTGAGTTATATATAACAAAGATTAGTGTTGAGTCAAGGGCTTCATTATTTTGCCATGATCTTGGGTGAATAAAAGAAAGAAGAAAAGAATAAAAGAAACAAAAAGGTCATATTGATCTTCTTGAGAGTAATGACTTCACATAGAAAGAGTATGATGATTAAAAGTTGTTGGGAGTTGGCAGACATAGCTTTGGTCATTGTTGCAATTAATAGGAAGTAATAAGGAAAGAGAGGTTTCACATATAGATATATTATCATTGACATCTTTTATTATTGGGAGCACTCATTAAAATATGACATGCTAAAGAGTTGATGTTGGACAAGGAAGACAACGTAATGAGTTATGTCTTTCTTATATCAGAGATAAAGTATGTTGTCATGGTTCCTCTAACTTTTGAGCTTGCCTTTCCCCCTCATGCTAGCCAAATTCTCAGCACCAAGTAGAAATGCTACGTGTGCTTCCAAATATCCCTAAATCAGTTTTGCCATGAGAGTCCACCATATCTACCTATGGATTGAGTAAGATCCTTCAAGTAAGTTGTCATCGGTGCAAAGTAATAAAAATTGCTCTAAATATGTATGATTGATTGGTGTGGGAGAAATAAGCTTAATACGATCTTGTGATGTGGAAGTAATAAAAGCGACGGACTGCATAATAAAGGTTCATATCACAAGGGGCAATATAAAGTGACGTTCTTTCGCATTGAGATTTTATACATCCAACCATAAAAGCGCATGGCAACCTCTGCTTCCTTTTGCGAAGGGCCTATCCTTTATTATTATCTTCTACCTTATGCAAGAGTCATGGTGATCTTCACCTTTTCTTTTTTATTTTATCCTTTGGCAAGCTCAGCATGTTGGAAAGAACATGATATATATATCTAATTGGATGTAGGGGAGCATGAACCATTATTGTTGACATTACCCTTGAGGTAAAAGGTTGTGGGGCAAAACTATAAGCCCCTATCTTTCTCTGTGTCCGATTAAAACTCTGTAACCACAAGTATCACGTGAGTGTTAGCAATTATGGAGGACTAAATGATAGTTGAGTATGTGGACTTGCTTTTCAGCTTTGACATAGACTCTTTCCGATGTTATGATAAATTGCAATTGCTTCAATGACTGAGATTATAGTTTGTCGGAGTCCAATAAGGTTTATGATTTATACTTTTGCATTGTGAATAGATCATCACTTGAACATAAATAATCATATGACAAAACCTATATATGTTGCTGTTATAAGAATAATCATGATGCCTTCATGTCCGTATTTTATTTTTATCGACGCCTCTACCTCTAAACATGAGGACATATTTATATTTATCGGTTTTTTGCTTCAGGACGAGCGAGGTGTAAGCTTGGGGGAGTTGATACGTCCATTTTGCATCATGCTTTTATATCGATATTTATTGCATTATGGACTGTTATTTCACTTTATGTCACAATACTTATGGCTATTCTCTCTTATTTTACAAGGTTTACATAAAGAGGGAGAATGCCGGCAGCTGGAATTCTGGTCTGGAAAAGGAGCAAATATTAGAGACCTATTCTGCACAACTCCAAAAGTCCTGAAACTCCACGAAACGTCTTAAAAGAAATAAAGAAAAATCCACGCCAAAGATGAAGGCCAGGGGGCCCACACCCTGCTCACGAGGGTGGGGGGCGCCCCCCCCCTAGGGCGCGCCCCCTATCTCGTGGGCCCCCTGGTGGCTCTCCGATGCCCATCTTCTCCTATATGAGGTCTTTCGATGAGAAAAAAATAGGAAGGAACTTTTCGGGATGAGACTCCGCCGCCACGAGGCGGAACCTTGGCGGATCCAATCTAGAGCTCCGGCAGAGCTGTTCTGCTGGGGATACTTCCTTCCCGGAGGGGGAAATCATCACCATCATCATCACCAACGCTCCTCTCATCGGGAGAGGGCAATCTCCATCAACATCGTCACCATCACCATATCATCTCCAAACCCTAGTTCATCTCTTGTATCCAATTCTTGTCTCAAAGTCCGGGATTGGTGCTAGTAGGTTGCTAGTAGTGTTGATTACTCCTTGTAGTTGATGCTAGTTGGTTTAATTGGTGGAAGATCATATGTTCAGATCCTATATGCACATTATTACCCCTATGATTATGAACATGAATATGCTTTGTGAGTAATTACGTTCGTTCCTGATGACAAGGGAGAAGTCTTGCTATGAGTAGTCATGTGAATTTGGTATTCGTTTGATATTTTGATAAGATGTATGTTGTATAGCCTCTAGTGGTGTTATGTGAACGTCGACTACATAACACTTCACCATTATTTGGGCCTAGAGGAATGCATTGGGAAGTAATAAGTAGATGATGGGTTGCTAGAGTGACAGAAGCTTAAACCCTAGTTTATGTGTTGCTTCATAAGGGGCTGATTTGGATCCATATGTTTCATGCTATGGTTAGGTTTACCTTAATACTTTTGTTGTAGTTGCGGATGCTTGCAATAGAGGTTAATCATAAGTGAGATGCTTGTTCAAGTAAAAACAGTACCCAAGCACCGGTCCACCCACATATCAAAGTATCAAAGTATCAAACGCGAATCATATGAACGTGATGAAAACTAGCTTGACGATATTCCCATGTGTCCTCGGGAGCGCTTTTCCTATTATAAGAGTTTGTTCTGGCTTGTCCTTTGCTACGAAAGGATTGGGCCACCTTACTACACTTTATTTACTTTTGTTATTTGTTGCTCGTTACAATTTATCATATCACAAAACTATCTGTTACCACTTATTTCAGTACTTGCAAAGAATACCTTGCTGAAAACCGCTTATCATTTCCTTCTGCTCCTCGTTGGGTTCGACACTCTTACTTATCGAAAGGACTACGATAGATCCCCTATACTTGTGGGTCATCAAGACTCTTTTCTGGCGCCGTTGCCGGGGAGTGTGGCGCCTTTGGTAGGTGGAATTTTGTAAGGAAAAATTAATATAGTGTGCTGAAATTTATTGTCACTTGTTACTATGGAAAGTAATTCTCTGAGGGGCTTGTTTGGGGTATCTTCACCCCGTCCAGTAGAGCAAAGAGTTGCTCCTCAACCTACTGAACCTATTGAAAATGAAACTCCTTTTGAATTTCCTGCGGCTATCATGGAAAAACTGCTAGCTATCCCTTTTATAGGAGATGGAACAAAGCATCCCGATGAGCACTTAATATATGTGGATGAAGTTTGTGGATTATTTAAGCTTGCGGGTATACCCGATGATGTTGCTAAGAAGAAGGTCTTCCCTTTATCTTTGAAGGGAGACGCATTGATATGGTATAGGCTATGTGATGATGTGAGATTCTGGGACTATAAAAGATTGAAGTTGGAATTTCATCAAAAGTATTACCCTATGCATCTTGTTCATCGTGATCGCAATTACATATATAATTTCTGGCGCCGCGAAGGAGAAAGCATCGCTCAAGCTTGGGGGAGGCTTAAATCAATGTTATATTCATGCCCCAATCATGAGCTCCCGAGAGAAATAATTATGCAAAGTTTTTATACTCGGCTTTCTGAAAACAATCGCAACATGCTTGATACTTCTTGTGCTGGCTCTTTTATGACGAAGACTATTGAATTCAGATGGAATTTATTGGATAGAATTAAACGCAACTCTGAAGATTGGGACCTCGACGAAGGTAAGGAGTCAGGTATGACACCTAAGTTTGATTGTGTTAAATCTTTCATGGATACCGATATTTTCCGTAAGTTTAGCACTAAATATGGACTTGACTCTAAGATAGTAGCTTCTTTCTGTGAATCTTTTGCTACTTATGTTGATCTCCCTAAGGAGAAGTGGTTTAAATATCATCCTCCCATAGAAGTAAAAGTAGCTGCACCTATTAAAGTTGAAGAAAAGACTGTCACTTATAATGATCCTATTGTTCCTACTTCTTATATTGAGAAACCACCTTTCCCTGTTAGAATAAAGGATCATGCTAAATCTTCAACTGTTGTTCGTAAAAGCAATATTAGAACTTATACACCTCCTAAACAAGTTAAAGTAGAACCTAATATTGCTATTGTTAAAGATCTCTTGTCTAATAATATTGATGGGCATGTTATTCAGTTCGAAGGTGAAACTGCTAGAATTGCTAAACCTTGTGCTAAAGATAAACATAGACCCGTGGTAGGCGTGCCTGTTATTTCTGTTAAAATAGGGGATCATTGTTATCATGGCTTATGTGATATGGGTGCTAGTGCTAGTGTTATACCGCATACTTTATATGAAGAAATTAAGAATGAAATTGCACCTGCTGAGTTAGAAGATATTGATGTCACAATTAAACTTGCCTATAGAGATACTATTTCAGCAATGGGAATTGTCAGAGATGTTGAAGTCTTGTGTGGGAAAACTAAATATCCTACTGATTTTCTTGTTCTTGGTTCCCCACAAGATAGTTTTTGTCCCATTATATTTGGTAGACCCTTCTTAAATACTTTCAATGCTACCATAGATTGCACAAAGAATGTTGTTACTGTTGGCTTGGATGATATGGTTCATGAGTTTAATTTCTCTAAATTTAGTAAACAACATCGTGAGGAAGAATTACCTAGTAAGGATGAAATTATTGGTCTTCCTTCTATTGCAGTACCTCCTAGTGATCCTTTAGAACACTATTTGCTAGACCATGAAAATGATATGTTCATGAATGAAAGAAGGGAAATAGATGAAGTATTCTTTAAACAGGAACTTGTTCTGAAACACAACTTGCCTGTTGAAATCTTAGGGGATCCTCCTCCACCCAAGGGTGATCCCGTGTTCGAGCTTAAACATTTGCCTGATAATCTTAAATATGCTTATCTTGATGAAAAGAAGATATATCCTGTTATTATTAGTGCTAACCTTTCAGAGCATGAAGAAGAAGGATTATTGAAAACTCTGAAGAAGCATCGTGTTGCTATTGGATATACTCTTGATGATCTTAAGGGCATCAGTCCCACTCTATGCCAAAAATAAAATAAATTTGGAATCAGATGCCAAACCAGTTCGTGATCCTCAACGACGCCTGAATCCTAAAATGAAAGAAGAGGTAAGAAAATAAATACTAAAGCTTCTGGAGGCAGGTATAATCTACCCCGTTGCTGATAGTGAGTGGGTAAGTCATGTCCATTGTGTCCCTAAGAAGGGAGGTATTACTGTTGTTCCTAATGATAAAGATGAATTGATTCCACAAAAAATTATCACAGGTTATAGGATGGTAATTGATTTCTGCAAATTAAATAAAGCTACTAAGAAAGATCATTACCCCTTACCTTTTATTGATCAAATGATAGAAAGATTATGCAAACACACACACTATTGCTTTCTAGATGGTTATTCTGGTTTCTCTCAAATACCTGTGTCGGCTAAAGATCAATCAAACACTACTTTTACATGCCCTTTTGGTACTTTTGCTTATAGACGTATGCCTTTTGGTTTATGTAATGAACCTGCTACCTTTCAAAGATGCATGATGGCTATATTCTCTGACTTTTGTGAAAAGATTTGTGAGGTTTTCATGGACGACTTTTCTATCTATGGTTCCTCTTTTGACGATTGCTTGAGCAATCTTGATCGAGTTTTGCAGAGATGTGAAGAAACTAATCTTGTCTTGAATTGGGAAAAGTGCCACTTTATGGTTAATGAAGGTATTGTTTTGGGGCACAAAGTTTTTGAAAGAGGTATTGAAGTTGATAAAGCCAAGGTTGATACTATTGAAAAGATGCCATGTCCCAAGGACATCAAAGGTATAAGAAGTTTCCTTGGTCATGCCGGGTTTTATTGGAGGTTCATTGAGGACTTCTCGAAAATTTCTCAGCCTCTGACTAATTTATTGCAAAAAGATATACCATTTGTCTTTGATGATGATTGTGTAGAAGCATTTGAAATACTTAAGAAAGCATTAGTCTCTGCACCTATTGTTCAGCCACCTGATTGGAATTTACCCTTTGAAATTATGTGTGATGCTAGTGATTATGCTGTAGGTGCTGTTCTAGGGTAAAGATAAGAAATTAAATGTTATTCATTATGCTAGTAAGACTCTAGACAATGCTCAAAGAAATTATGCTACTACTGAAAAAGAATTTTTAGCAGTTGTATTTGCTTGTGATAAGTTTAGATCTTATATTGTTGATTCTAAAGTAACTATTCAAACAGATCATGCTGCTATTAAATATCTTATGGAAAAGAAAGATGCTAAACCTAGACTTATTAGATGGGTTCTCCTGCTACAAGAATTTGATTTGCATATTGTTGATAGAAAGGGAGCTGAGAACCTCGTTGCAGACAACTTGTCTAGGTTAGAAAATATTGTTGATGACCCACTACCTATTAATGATGACTTTCCTAATGAGCAATTAAATGTTATAAGTACTTCTCGTAGTACTCTATGGTATGCTGATTATGCTAATTATATTGTTGCTAAGTTTATACCACCTAGCTTCACATACCAACAAAACAAAAAGTTCTTCTATGATTTGAGACATTACTTTTGGGATGACCCACATCTTTATAAAGAAGGAGTAGATGGTGTTATTAGGCGTTGTGTACCTGAGCATGAACAGGAACAGATCCTACACAAGTGTCATTCCGAGTCTTATGGAGGACACCACACTGGAGATAGAACTGCACATAAGGTATTGCAATCTGATTTTTATTGGCCTACTCTCTTCAAGGATGCCCGTAAGTTTGTCTTGTCTTGTGATGAATGTCAAAGAATTGGTAATATTAGTAGACATCAAGAAATGCCTATGAATTATTCACTTGTTATTGAACCGTTTGATGTTTGGGGCTTTGATTATATGGGACCTTTTCCTGCCTCTAATGGATACACACATATTTTAGTTGATGTTGATTACGTTACTAAGTGGAAAGAAGCTATTCCAACTAGTAGTGCTGATCATAACACTTCTATTAAAATGCTTAAAGAAGTTATTTGCCAGAGGTTTGGAGTCCCTAGATATTTAATGACTGATGGTGGTTCACACTTTATTCATGGTGCTTTCCGTAAAATGCTTGCTAAATATGATGTTAATCATAGAATTGCATCCCCTTATCACCCACAGTCTAGTGGTCAAGTAGAGTTGACCAATAGAGAGCTCAAATTAATTTTGCAAAAGATTGTTAATAGGTCTAGAAAGAATTGGTCTAAGAAACTTGATGATGCATTATGGGCTTATAGAACTGCATACAAAAATCCTATGGGCATGTCCCCGTATAAAATGGTTTATGGAAAAGCATGTCACTTACCTCTCGAACTAGAACATAAGGCATACTGGGCTATTAAAGAACTCAACTATGATTTTAAACTTGCCCGTGAGAAGAGGTTATTTGATATTAGCTCAGTTGATGAATGGAGAACCCAAGCTTATGAAAATGCCAAGTTGTTTAAAGAAAAAGTTAAAAGATGGCATGACAAAAGGATACAAAAGCGTGAGTTTAATGTAGGTGATTATGTATTGCTATACAACTCTCGTTTAAGATTTTTTGCAGGAAAACTTCTCTCTAAATGGGAAGGCCCCTACGTCATCGAAGAGGTCTATCATTCCGGTGCCATAAAAATCAACAACTTCAAGGGCACAAATCCAAAGGTGGTAAACGGTCAAAGAATTAAACATTATATCTCAGGTAATCCCATAAATGTTGAAACGAATATTATTGAAACCATAACCCCGGAGGAATACATAAGGGACACTTTCCGGAACGTTTCAGACTCCGAAAAGGAATAGGTATGTGGTACGGTAAGTAAACCGACTCCAAAACAATTTTTAAGGCAATATTTCGCCGTTTTGGAATATTTAGAAAAATAGAAAAATAAGTAGCAATCCGGGAAGGACACAAGGGCCCCACGAGGGTGGTGGGCGCGCCCTACCCCCCTGGGCGCGCCCCCTACCTCGTGAGCGCCTCGTGTGCCCTCCGGACTCCGTTTTCTTAGTTCGATCCTATTAGTAGTATCTTGATCTAGTAGAATAAAGTTTATGGCATGATCTAGTTTTGAGTTTTGCTTTATGATCCCTCTATATAATCGATTCTGTGAGTTATATATAACAAAGATTAGTGTTGAGTCAAGGGCTTGATTATTTTTCCATGATCTTGGGTGAATAAAAGAAAGAAGAAAAGAATAAAAGAAACAAAAAGGTCATATTGATCTTCTTGAGAGTAATGACTTCACATAGAAAGAGTATGATGATTAAAAGTTGTTGGGAGTTGGCAGACATAGCTTTGGTCATTGTTGCAATTAATAGGAAGTAATAAGGAAAGAGAGGTTTCACATATAGATATATTATCATTGACATCTTTTATGATTGGGAGCACTCACTAAAATATGACATGCTAAAGAGTTGATGTTGGACAAGGAAGACAACGTAATGAGTTATGTCTTTCTTATATCAGAGATAAAGTATGTTGTCATGGTTCCTCTAACTTTTGAGCTTGCCTTTCCCCCTCATGCTAGCCAAATTCTCAGCACCAAGTAGAAATGCTACGTGTGCTTCCAAATATCCCTAAATCAGTTTTGCCATGAGAGTCCACCATATCTACCTATGGATTGAGTAAGATCCTTCAAGTAAGTTGTCATCGGTGCAAAGCAATAAAAATTGCTCTAAATATGTATGATTGATTGGTGTGGGAGAAATAAGCTTTATACGATCTTGTGATGTGGAAGTAATAAAAGCGACGGACTGCATAATAAAGGTTCATATCACAAGGGGCAATATAAAGTGACGTTCTTTCGCATTGAGATTTTATACATCCAACCATAAAAGCGCATGGCAACCTCTGCTTCCATTTGCGAAGGGCCTATCCTTTATTATTATCTTCTACCTTATGCAAGAGTCATGGTGATCTTCACCTTTTCTTTCTTATTTTATCCTTTGGCAAGCTCAGCATGTTGTAAAGAACATGATATATATATCTAATTGGATGTAGGGGAGCATGAACCATTATTGTTGACATTACCCTTGAGGTAAAAGGTTGTGGGGCAAAACTATAAGCCCCTATCTTTCTCTGTGTCCGATTAATACTCTGTAACCACAAGTATCACGTGAGTGTTAGCAATTATGGAGGACTAAATGATAGTTGAGTATGTGGACATGCTTTTCAGCTTTGACATAGACTCTTTCCGATGTTATGATAAATTGCAATTACTTCAATGACTGAGACTATAGTTTGTCGGAGTCCAATAAGGTTTATGATTTATACTTTTGCATTGTGAATACATCATCACTTGAACATAAATAATCATATGACAAAACCTATATATGTTGCTGTTATAAGAATAATCATGATGCCTTCATGTCCGTATTTTATTTTTATCGACGCCTCTACCTCTAAACATGAGGACATATTTATTGTTATCGGCTTTTCGCTTGAGGACAAGCGAGTTGTAAGCTTGGGGGAGTTGATACGTCCATTTTGCATCATGCTTTTATATCGATATTTATTGCATTATGGACTGTTATTTCACTTTATGTCACAATACTTATGGCTATTCTCTCTTATTTTACAAGGTTTACATAAAGAGGGAGAATGTCGGCAGCTGGAATTCTGGTCTGGAAAAGGAGCAAATATTAGAGACCTATTCTGCGCAACTCCAAAAGTCCTAAAACTCCACGAAACGTCTTAAAAGAAATAAAGAAAAATCCACGCCAAAGATGAAGGCCAGGGGGCCCACACCCTGCTCACGAGGGTGGGGGGCGCCCCCCTAGGGCGCGCCCCCTATCTCATGGGCCCCCTGATGGCTCTCTGATGCCCATCTTCTCCTATATGAGGTCTTTCGATGAGAAAAAAATAGGAAGGAACTTTTCGGGATGAGACTCCGCAGCCACGAGGCGGAACCTTGGCGGATCCAATCTAGAGCTCCGGCAGAGCTGTTCTGCCAGGGATACTTCCTTCCCGGAGGGGGAAATCATCACCATCGTCATCACCAACGCTCCTCTCATCGGGAGAGGGCAATCTCCATCCACATCGTCACCAGCACCATATCATCTCCAAACCCTAGTTCATCTCTTGTATCCAATTCTTGTCTCAAAGTCCGGGATTGGTGCTAGTAGGTTGCTAGTAGTGTTGATTACTCCTTGTAGTTGATGCTAGTTGGTTTAATTGGTGGAAGATCATATGTTCAGATCCTATATGCATATTATTACCCCTCTGATTATGAACATGAATATGCTTTGTGAGTAATTACGTTCGTTCCTGAGGACAAGGGAGAAGTCTTGCTATGAGTAGTCATGTGAATTTGGTATTCGTTTGATATTTTGATAAGATGTATGTTGTATAGCCTCTAGTGGTGTTATGTGAACGTCGACTACATAACACTTCACCATTATTTGGGCCTAGAGGAAGGCATTGGGAAGTAATAAGTAGATGATGGGTTGCTAGAGTGACAGAAGCTTAAACCCTAGTTTATGTGTTGCTTCGTAAGGGGCTGATTTGGATCCATATGTTTCATGCTATGGTTAGGTTTACCTTAATACTTTTGTTGTAGTTATGGATGCTTGCAATAGAGGTTAATCATAAGTGGGATGCTTGTTCAAGTAAGAACAGTACCCAAGCACCGGTCCACTCACATATCAAATTATCAAAGTATTGAACGCGAATCATATGAACGTGATGAAAACTAGCTTGAGGATATTCCCATGTGTCCTCGGGAGCGCTTTTCCTATTATAAGAGTTTGTTCTGGCTTGTCCTTTGCTACAAAAGGATTGGGCCACCTTGCTGCACTTTATTTACTTTTGTTACTTGTTGCTCGTTTACAATTTATCATATCACAAAACTATCAGTTACCACTTATTTCAGTACTTGCAGAGAATACCTTACTGAAAACCGCTTATCATTTCCTTCTGCTCCTCGTTGGGTTCGACACTCTTACTTATCGAAAGGACTACGATAGATTCCCTATACTTGTGGGTCATCAGTCTTCACAAAATAACATGGCCAAAGAAATTCATTCCTACAAAATCATATGGTTTAGTCATGTTTCATTTTCGTCACACAAGAATGCTATCATCATGCACAACCCCGGTGACAAGCCAGGAAATTGTTTCATACTTTAGTAATCTCAAACCTATAAACTTTCATGCAATATATGACCGCGAGCCATGGAGATAGCACTATAGGTGGAATAGAATATAATGAGGGGGGTTATGTGGAGAAGACAAAAAAGGAGGAAGTCTCACATCAACGAGGCTAATCAATGGGCTATGGAGATGCCCACCGATTGATGTTAATGCAAGGAGTAGGGATTGCCATGCAACGGATGCACTAGAGCTATAAATGTATGAAAGCTTAACAAAAGAAACTAGTGGGTGTGCATCCAACTTGCTTACTCACGAAGACCTAGGGCACTTGAGGAGGCCCATTGTTGGGATATACAAGCCAAGTACTATAATGAAAAATTCCCACTAGTATATGAAAGTGATAACATGAGAGACTCTCTACTATGAAGATCATGGTGCTACTTTGAAGCACAAGTGTGGCAAAGGATAGTACATTGTCCCTTCTCTCTTTTTCTCTCATTTTTTCTTTTCTTTTTTGGGCCTTTTCTCTTTTTTTATGGCCTTTCTCTTCTCTTTTTTATGGCCCTTCCTCTTTTTTTATATTCCTCACTTGGGTCAATGCTCTAGAAAATGGTGATCATCACACTTCTATTTATTTACCACTCATTGATTACGACTCGATACTAGAACAAAGATGACTCTATATGAATGCCTCCAGCGGTGTACTGGGATATGCAATGAACCAAGAGTAACATGTATGAAAGAATTATGAACGGTGGCTTTGCCACAAATACTATGTCAACTATATGATCATGCGAAGCAATATGACAATTATGAATGTGTCATGATGAACGGAATGATGGAAAGTTGCATGGCAATATATCTCGGAATGGCTATGGAAATGCCATAATAGGTAGGTATAGTGGCTGTTTTGAGGAAGATTTAAGGAGGTTTATGTGTGAAAGAGCCTATCATATCACAGGGTTTGGATGCACCGGCGAAGTTTGCGCCAACTCTCAATGTGAGAAAGGGCAATGCACGGTACCGAAGAGGCTAGCAAGGATGGAAGGGTGAGAGTGCGTATAATCCATGGAGTCAACATTAGTCATAAAGAACTCACATACTTATTGCAAAAATCTACAAGTCATCAAAAACCTCGGTACTACGCGCATGCTCCTAGGGGGATAGATTGGTAGGAAAAGACCATCGCTCGTCCCCGACCGCCACTCATAAGGAAGACAATCAAATAACACCTCATGATTCAAATTTGTTGCATAACGTTTACCATACGTGCATTCTACGGGACTTGCAAACCTCAACACAAGTATTTCTCAATTTCACAACTACTCAACTAGCACGACTTTGATATTATTACCTCCATGTCTCAAAACAATCATCAAGCATCAAACTTCTCTTAGTATTCAACGCACTCATAAGAAAGTTTTATTATTAATCTTGCATACCAAGCATATTAGGATTTTAAGCAAATTATCATGCTATTAAGACTCTCAAAATAATCTAAGTGAAGCACGAGAGATCAATAGTTTCTATAAAACAAATCCACCACCGTGCTCTAAAAGATATAAGTGAAGCACTAGAGCAAAATTATATAACTCAAAAGATATAAGCGAAGCACATAGAGTATTCTAACAAATTCCAAATCATGTATGGCTCTCTCAAAAGATGTGTACAGCAAGGATGATTGTGGTAAACTAATAAGCAAAGACTCAAATCATACAAGACGCTCCAAGCAAAACACATATCATGTGGCGAATAAAAATATAGCTCCAAGTAAAGTTACCGATAGAAGTAGACGAAAGAGGGGATGCCTTCCGGGGCATCCCCAAGCTTTGGATTTTAGGTGTCCTTAGATTATCTTGGGGGTGCCATGGGCATCCCCAAGCTTAGGCTCTTGCCACTCCTTGTTCCATAATCCATCAAATCTTTACCCAAAACTTGAAAACTTCACAACACAAAACTTAAAGTAGAAAATCTCGTGAGCTCCGTTAGTGAAAGAAAACAAAATACCACTTCCAGGTACTGTAATGAACTCATTATTTATTTATATGGGTGTTATACCTACTGTATTCCAACTTCTCTATGGTTCATAAACTATTTTACTAGCCATAGATTCATCAAAATAAGCAAACAACACACGAAAAACAGAATCTGTCAAAAACAGAACAGTCTGTAGTAATCTGTAGCTAGCACAAGATCTGGAACCCCAAAAATTCTAAAATAAATTGCTGGACGTGAGGAATTTATCTATTAATCATCTGCGAAAAGAATTAACTAAATATCACTTTCAAAATAAAAATTATAGCAGTTCTTGTGAGCGCTAAAGTTTCTGTTTTTTACAGCAAGTTCAACAAGACTTTCCCCAAGTCTTCCCAACGGTTCTACTTGGCACAAACACTAATTAAACAAAAAAAACAACCAAAACAGAAGCTAAATAATTTATTTATTACTAAGCAGGAACAAAAAGCAAGGAATAAAAATAAAATTGGGTTGCCTCCTGATGTCTACTACACAACCTTCTTCTTGTAGACGTTGTTGGGCCTCCAAGTGCAGAGGTTTGTAGGACAGTAGCAAATTTCCCTCAAGTGGATGACCTAAGGTTTATCAATCCGTAGGAGGTGTAGGATGAAGATGGTCTCTCTCAAGCAACCCTGCAACCAAATAACAAAGAGTCTCTTGTGTCCCCAACACACCCAATACAATGGTAAATTGTATAGGTGCACTAGTTCGGCGAAGAGATGGTGAAACAAGTGGTATATGGATAGTAAATAAAGGTATTTGTAATCTGAAATTATAAAAACAGCAAGGTAGCAAGTGATAAAAGTGAGCGTAAATGGTATTGCAATGGTAGGAAATAAGGCCTAGGGTTCATACTTTCGCTAGTGTAAGTTCCCTCAACAATACTAACATAATTGGATCACATAACTATCCCTCAACATGCAACAAAGAGTCACTCCAAAGCCACTAATAGCGGAGAACGAACAAAGAGATTATGGTAGGGTACGAAACCACCTCAAAGTTATTCTTTCCAATCAATCCGTTGGGCTATTCCTATAAGTGTCACAAACAGCCCTAGAGTTCGTACTAGAATAACACCTTAAGACACAAATCAACCAAAACCCTAATGTCACCTAGATACTCCAATGTCACCTCAAGTATCCGTGGGTATGATTATACGATATGCATCACACAATCTCAGATTCATCTATTCAACCAACACAAAGGACCTCGAAACTGCCCCAAAGTTCTATCGGAGAATCACGATGAAAACGTGTGCCAACCCCTATGCATAGGTTCATGGGCGGAACCCGCAAGTTGGTCACCAAAACATACATTAAGTGGCACGCGGTATCCCATTGTCACCACAGATATCCACGGCAAGACATACATCAAGTGTTCTCAAATCTTTAAAGACTCAATCTGATAAGATTACTTCAAAGGGGAAACTCAATTCATTACAAGAGAGAAGAGGGGGAGGAGAAACATAAGATCCAACTATAATAGAAAAGCTCGCGATACATCAAGATTGTATCATCTCAAGAACACGAGAGAGAGAGAGAGAGAGAGAGAGATCAAACACATAACTACTGGTACATACCCTCAGCCCCGAGGGAGAACTACTCCCTCCTCGTCATGGAGAGCACCGGGATGATGAAGATGGCCACCGGAGAAGGATTGCCCCCTCCAGCAGGGTGCCGGAGCAGGTGTAGATTGGTTTTCGGTGGCTACGGAGGCTTCTGGCGGCGGAACTCCCGATCTATGTTGCATTCTGGAAGTTTTAGGTCACGTGGGTATATATGGGTGCAGGGAGGACGTCGGAGGAGCCACGGGGGTCCCACGAGACAGGGGGCGCGCCCTAGGGGGGGCGCCCCCCACCCTCGTGAGCACCTCGTGTCTCTCCTGACGTGGGGTCCAAGTTCATCAGGTGTGTTTCCTTCCAAAAATAACTTCTCCAGTTGATTTCGTTCCATTTCGAATCCGTCTGAAATTCCTTTTCTTCGAAACACTGAAATAGGCATAAAACAGCAAATCTGGGTTGGGCCTCCGGTTAATAGGTTAGTCCCAGAAGTAATATAAAAGTGGATAATAAAGCCCAATATTGCCCAAAACAGTAGATAATATAGCATGGAGCAATCAAAAATTATAGATACGTTGGAGACGTATCACCTCCCAACAAGCGCTATCGTTTAACGCCCCTTGCTAGGCATAACAAGCAAGAATAGATCTAGGTATTGCCATCTTTGGTAGGCAATCCATAAGTGGCTCTCATAATAGACTCATAAGGTAATTTAATTTTCTTTCTAGGAAAGTGTTCCATGCCTTTCCTTAACGGAAATTGAAATCTAATATTTCCTTCCTTCATATCAATAATTGCACCAATCGTTGTAAGGAAAGGTCTACCAAGAATAATAGGACATGAAGGATTGCAATCTATGTCAAGAACAATAAAATCTATGGGCACATAATTCCTATTTGCACCAATAATAACATCATTAATTCTTCCCATAGGTTTGTTAATAGTGGAATCCGCAAGGTGCAAGTTTAGAGAGCAATCATCAAAATCACGGAAACCTAACAAATCACACAGTCTTTGGAATCATGGAAACACTAGCACCCAAATCACATAAAGCATAGCATCCATGATCTTTAATTTTAATTTTAATAGTTGGTTCCCACTCATCATAAAGTTTTCTAGGGATAGAAACTTCCAATTCAAGTTTTTCTTCATAAGAATGCATCAAGGCATCAATGATATGTTTAGTAAACGCTTTATTTTGACTATAAGCATGAGGAGAATTTAGCACGGATTGCAGCAAGGAAATACAATCAATCAAATAGCAATTTTCATAGTTAAATTCCTTGAAATCCATAATAGTGGGTTTAGCAACATCTAGGGTTTTAATTTCTTCAATCTCACTTTAATCTAATTTAGCATCAAGATCAAAAGATTCAGAATTCTTGGAACACCTTCTAGGTAAAGGTGGATCATATTCAGTCCCATCATTATCAAGATTCATATTGCAAAACAAAGATTTAATAGGGGACACATCAATAACTTTTAGATCTTCATCATTATTTAGAAGAACACGCTTTTATAATGGCATCTTTCTTAGCACGCATCCTAGCGGTTCTTTCTCTGCACTCGTCAATGGAAATTCTCATGGCTTTGAGACACTCATTGATATCATGCTTAGGTGGAATAGATCTAAGTTTCAAAGAATCAACATCAATAGCAATTCTATCAACGTTCCTAGCCAAATCATCAATCTTAAGCAATTTTTCTTCAATCATAGCATTAAAATTCTTTTGAGAAGTAATAAATTCTTTAATATTAGAATAAAAATTAGAGGGCATCTTATTATAATTTCCATAGGAATTGTTGTAGGAATTACCATAATTATTAGAGGGATTACTAGGATAAGGCCGAGGATTGAAATTTCCTCTATACGCGTTGTTACCAAAATTGTTCCTACCAACAAAATTCACATCCATAGATTCATTATTATTCTCAATCAAAGTTGACAAGGGCATATCATTAGGATCAGAAGAAACACTCTTATTAGCAAATAATTTCATAAGTTCATCCATCTTTCCACTCAAAACATTAATTTCTTCTATCGCATGCACCTTTTTATTAGTGGATCTTTCAGTATGCCATTGAGAATAATTAACCATAATATTATCTAGGAGTTTAGTTGCTTCTCCTAAAGTGATTTCCATAAAAGTGCCTCCCGTGGCAGAATCCAAAAGATTTCTAGAAGAAAAATTCAATCCGGCATAAAATTTTTGTATAATCATCCACAAATTTAAACCACAAGTAGGGCAATTATGTATCATTAATTTCATTCTCTCCCAAGCTTGTGCAACATGTTCATGATCAAGCTGCTTAAAGTTCATAATATCATTTCTAAGAGAGAAGATTTTAGCGGGAGGAAAATATTAGAGATAAAAGCATCTTTGCACTTGTTCCATGAATCAAAACTATTTTTAGGCAAAGACGAAAACCAAGCTTTAGCACGATCTCTAAGCGAAAAAAGAAATAGCTTCAATTTAACAATATCATTATCCACATCTTTCTTCTTTTGCATGTCACACAAATCAACGAAGCTATTTAGATGGGGAGCGGCATCTTCACTAGGAAGGCCGGAGAACAGATCTTTCATAACAAGATTCAGCAAAGCAGTACTAATTTCTCAAGATTCAGCATCGGTAAGAGGAGCAATCGGAGTGCTAATAAAATCATTGTTGTTGGAATTGGTGAAGTCACACAATTTAGTATTATCTTGAGCCATCGCGACAAACAAGCAAACTAACACACAAGCAAACAAAAAGCAAGCGGGCAAAAAGGGGCAAATAGAGGGAGGATAGAGAGAGAAGGCGAATAAAACGGCAAGGGTGAATTGTGGGAGAGGAAAACTAGAGGCAAATGGCAAATAATGTAATGCAGGAGATAAGGGTATGTGATGGGTACTTGGTATGTTGACTTTTGCGTAGACCTCCCCGGCAACGGCGCCAGGAATCCTTCTTGCTACCTCTTTTAGCACTGCGTTGGTTTTCCCTGAAGAGGAAGGGATGATGCAGCAAAGTAGCGTAAGTATTTCCCTCAGTTTTTGAGAACCAAGGTATCAATCTAGTAGGAGGCTACGCGCGAGTCCCTCGTACCTGCACAAAACAAATAAATCCTCGCAACCAACGCAAATAGGGGTTGTCAATCCCTATAGGGCCACTTACGAGAGTGAGATCTGATAGATATGATAAGATAATATTTTTGGTATTTTTATGATAAAGATGCAAAGTAAAATAAAGGCAAAGTAAATAACTAAGTAGTAGGAGATTAATATGATAAAGATAGACCCGGGGGCTATAGGTTTCACTAGTGGCTTCTCTCGAGAGCATAAGTATTCTATGGTGGGTGAACAAATTACTGTTGAGCAATTGACAGAATTGAGCATATTTATGAGAATATCTAGGTATGATCATGTATATAGGCATCACGTCCGAGACAAGTAGACCGACTCCTGCCTGCATCTACTACTATTACTCCACTCATCGATCGCTATCCAGCATGCATCTAGAGTATTAAGTTAAAAATAGAGTAACGCCTAAAGCAAGATGACATGATGTAGAGGGATAGACTCATGCAATATGAAGAAAACCCCATCTTGTTATCCTCGATGGCAACAATACAATACGTGCCTTGCTGCCCTTACTGTCATCAGGAAAGGACACCGCAAGATTGAACCCAAAGCTAAGCACTTCTCCCATTGCAAGAAAGATCAATCTAGTAGGCCAAACCAAACTGATAATTCGAAGAGACTTGCAAAGATAACCAATCATACATAAAGGAATTCAGAGAAGATTCAAATATTCTTCATAGATAGACTTGATCATAAACCCACAATTCATCGGTCTCAACAAACACACCGCAAAAAGAAGATTACATCGAATAGATCTCCACAAGAGAGGGGGAGAACATTGTATTGAGATCCAAAAAGAGAGAGATGCCATCTAGCTACTAACTATGGACCCGTAGGTCTGAAGTAAACTACCTACACTTCATCGGAGAGGCTATGGTGTTGATGTAGAAGCCCTCCGTAATCGATGCCCCCTCCGGTGGAGCTCCGGAACAGTCCCCAAGATGGGATCTCGTGGATACAGAAAGTTACGGCGGTGGAATTAGGGTTTTGGCTCCTGTTCTGATTGTTTGGGGGTATGTGGATATATATGGGAGGAAGGAGTATGTCGGTGGAGCAACAGGGGGCCCACGAGGGTGGAGGGCACGCCTGGGGGGGCAGGCGCGCCCCCCTACCTCGTGGCCTCCTGTTAGTTGGCTTGACGTAGGGTCCAAGTCTCCTGAGTTGTATTCGGTGAGAAAATCATGTTCCCGAAGGTTTCATTCCGTTTGGACTCCGTTTGATATTCCTTTTCTTCCAAACCTTAAAACAGGCAAAAAAACAGTAATTCTGGGCTGGGCCTCCGGTTAATAGGTTAGTCGCAAAGATAACATAAAAGTGGATAATAAAGCCCAATAATGTCCAAAATAGTAGATAATATAGCATGGAGCAATCAAAAATTATATATACGTTGGAGACGTATCATTCACCAACAACCACAAGCTGGACGTCAAGGACATTGGGGAGGCCATCTTCAAGCTTCATGAGAAAAACGAGCACCTCCAAGCCCAGATCTATGACCTGCAAAATCAAAACTGTGAGTATGAATATATATTCAAGGGATGAGTTTGGCTGCAGATTTGCGGTTTCAGGAGACACGATCATCCTTCTATGATGGTGAGCCCATGCCTTGGAAGAAGGACGACAAGCCTACGCCATCAACAAAACCATCACCATCTCCACCAACAAAGAAGAATTTAGTATCTGGTATGGGCACTCCCCTTGACAACTGCCAAGCTTGGGGGAGTGCCCCGGTATCGTATCACCATCACTTCTACCTTTACCGTTTTTCTTAGTTCGGTCCTTTTGGTAATATCTTGATCTAGTAGAATAAAAGTTCTTAGTAAGATCTAGCCGTGAGTTTTGCTTTATAATCCTTCTATGTAATCGAGTCTGTGAGCTATATAATAAAGATTAGTGTTGAGTCAAGAGCTTGATTATTTTGCCATGATCCTAAGAGAAAGAAAAGAGAAAGAAATAAAAAGAAACAAAGAGATCATGTGAATCTTATGGAGAGTTGTGAGCTCACATAGAGAAAGTATGATGAATAAAAGTTGTTGAGGGTTGACAAACATAGTTTTGGTCATCGTTGCAATTAATAAGAAGTAATAAAGAAAGAGAGGTATTCACATATAAATATACTATCTTGGACATCTTTTATGATTGTGAGCACTCATTAAAATATGACATGCTAAAGAGTTAATGTTGGACAAGGAAGACAACGTAATGGGTTATGTTTTCTTACATCTAAGATAAATTATATTGTCATGGATCATCCAACATGGTTGAGCTTGCCTTTCTCCCACATGCTAGCCAAATTCATTGCACCAAGTAGAGATACTACTTGTGCTTCCAAATACCCTTAAACCAGTCTTGCCATGAGAGTCCACCATACCTACCTATGGATTGAGTAAGATCCTCCAAGTAAGTTGTCATCGGTGCAAGCAATAAAAATTGCTCTCTAAATATGTATGACTTATTAGTGTGGGAGAAATAAGCTTTATACGATCGTGTGATATGGAAGAAATAAAAGTGACAGACTGCATAATAAAGGTCCATATCACAAGTGGCAATATAAAGTGACGTTCTTTCGCATTAAGATTTTGTGCATCCAACTACAAAAGCGCATGACAACCTCTGCTTCCCTGTGCGAAGGGCTTATCTTTTACTTTTATCTCCTACATTGCATAAGAGTCATGGTGATCTTCACCCATCCTTTTTACATTTTATCCTTTGGCAAGCACAGTATGTTGGAAAGATCCTGGTATATATCACTAATTAGATGTGAGTTTTCATGAACTATTATTGTTGACATTACCCTTGAGGTAAAACATTGGGACGCAAAACTATAAGCCCCTATCTTTCTCTGTGTCCGATTAAAACTCCATACCCATAAGTATTGCATGAGTGTCAGCAATTGTGAAAGACTATGTGATAGTTGAGTATGTGGACTTGCTAAAAAGCTCTTATACATTCACTCTTTCCTATGTTATGATAAATTGCAATTGCTCCAATGACTGAGATTATAGTTTGTTAGTTTTCAATGAAGTTTACGATTCATACTTGAAATTGTGATTTAATTAGTACTCTAGCATAAGAAATCATATGACAATAATTATATAAGTTGTTGTTCTAAGAATGATCATGATGCCCTCATGTTCGTATTTTATTTTTATCGACACCTCTATCTCTAAACATGTGGAAATATTTTTCGATTTCGGCTTTTCGCTTGAGGACAAGCGAGGTCTAAGCTTGGGGGAGTTGATACGTCCATTTTGCATCATGCTTTTATATCGATATTTATTGCATTATGGGTTGTTATTACACAGTATGTCACAATACTTATGCCCATTCTCTCTTATTTTACAAGGTTTACATAAAGAGGGAGAATGCCGGCAGCTGGGATTCTGGGCTGGAAAAGGAGCAAATATTAGAGACCTATTCTGCACAGCTCCAAAAGTCCTGAAACTTCACGGAAGACGTTTTCAGAATATATAAAAAAATACTTAGCGGAAGAGATTCACCAGGGGGCACACCTTGCCCACGAGGGTAGGGGCGCGCCCCCTACCTCGTGGGCACCCTGGTGGCCCTCCAGTAGCCATCTTCTGCTATATGAAGTCTTTCGATGGGAAAAATAACAAGCCATCTTCTCGGACGAAACTCCGCCGCCACGAGGCGGAACCTTGGGGGAACCAATCTAGGGCTCTGGCGGAGCTGTTCTGCCGGGGAAACTTCCCTCCCGGAGGGGGAAATCATCGCCATCATCATCACCAACGCTCCTCTCATCGGGAGAGGGCAATCTCCATCAACATCTTCATCAGCACCATCTCCTCTCAAAACCCTAGTTCATCTCTTATATCCAATTCTTGTCTCCAAGTCCGGGATTGGTGCTAGTAGGTTGCTAGTAGTGTTAATTACTCCTTGTAGTTGATGCTAGTTGGTTTATTTGGTGGAAGATCATATGTTCAGATCCTATATGCATATTAATACCCCTCTGATTATGAACATGTTTATCCTTTGTGAGTAGTTACATTTGTTCCTGAGGACATGGGAGAAGTCTTGCTATTAGTAGTCATGTGAATTTGGTAGTAGTTCGATATTTTGATGAGATGTATGTTGTCTCTCCTCTAGTGGTGTTATGTGAATGTCGACTACATGACACTTCACTATTATTTGGGCCTAGAGGAAGGCATTGGGAAGTAATAAGTAGATGATGGGTTGCCAGAGTAACAGAAGCTTAAACCCTAGTTTATGCGTTGCTTCGTAAGGGGCTGATTTGGATCCATATGTTTCATGTTATGGTTAGGTTTACCTTAATACTTTTGTTGTAGTTGTGGATGCTTGCAATAGAGGTTAATCATAAGTGGGATGCTTGTCCAAGTTAGGACAGTACCCAAGCATTGGTCCACCCACATACCAAATTATCAAAGTACCGAATGCGAATCATATGAGCGTGATGAAAACCATCTTGATGATATTCCCATGTGTCCTCGGGAGTGCTTTTCTCTATATAAGAGTTTGTACAGGCTTGTCCTTTGCTACAAAAAGGATTGGGCCACCTTTCTGCACTTTATTTACTTTTGTTACTTGTTGCTCGTTACAAATTATCCTATCACAAAACTATCTGTTACCACTTATTTCAGTACTTGCAGAGAACACCTTGATGGAAACCTCTTATCATTTCCTTCTGCTCCTCGTTGGGTTCGACACTCTTAGTTATCGAAAGGACTATGATAGATCCCCTATACTTGTGGGTCATCAGTAATGAACCTGAAACTAGTGATAATGTTAATGATAATGTTCATGATGATGCTCAACCTAGTAATGATAATGATATAGAAATTGAACCTGATGTTGATCTTGATAACCCATAATCAAAGAATCAACATTATGATAAGAAAGACTTTCTTGCTAGGGAACATGGTAAAGAAAGAGAACCATGGGTTCAGAAACCCATGCCTTTTCCTCCCAAACCATCCAAGAAAAAGGATGATGAGGATTTTGAGCGCTTTCTGAAATGATTAGACCTATCTTTTTGCGTATGCGATTAACTGATATGCTCAAAATGAATCCTTATGCTAAGTATATGAAAGAAATTGTTACAAATAAAATAAAGATACCAGAAGCTGAATTTCCACCATGCTTGCTAATTATAATTTTAAGGGTGGAATACCAAAGAAACTTGGAGATCCAGGAGTACCCACTATACCATGCTCCATTAAAAGAAACTATGTTAAAACTGCTTTATGTGATCTTGGAGCCGGTGTTAGTGTTATGCCTCTCTCTTTTTATCGTAGACTTGATTTGAATAGGTTGACACCTACTGAAATATCTTTGCAAATGGCTTATAAATCAACTGCTATACCTGTCGGTATTTGTGAGGATGTGTCTGTTGTGGTTGCAAACGTTACTATTTTAACAGACTTTATTATTCTTGATATTCCCGAGGACGATAGTTTGGAAGACCTTTTTTTGAACACTGCAGGGGCTATTATTGTTTGCACTAAAGGAAATGTCACTTTTCATGTTAATGGGAATGAACATACGATACACTTTCTGAGGAAACAACCTCAAGTTCATAGTATCAACTCTATTGGAAAAACTCCATCGATTATATTTGGAGGTTTTGAATTTCCTCTTCCTACTGTCAAGAAGAAATATGATATTCTTATTATTGGGGATGTGCATATCCCTGTTGAGGTAACATAGTGTTATTCGAAATTTCTTCGGTTCCATGTTATTCGGAATGAGTTCGTTAACAAGACTTGATCAACCTTGTTAGTGGATTCCTTTTGATGAGCATGAGATGGATGAAACTAGAAGGCACAACCTTCTGTACCCTCCTCTTACTTTCTGTTATTTATATTAAATAAAATAGAAATAGTATTTTTATGTATGTTATCTGATTTATCCGTGCAATATAAAAATACCCCGAAAATAGAAGTTCTCCAAATGCCCTGAAATTTAAATGTGATTTTTTCTGGAATATTTGAGAATATTTGGCACTGAGAACACAGCAGGAGGAGCTGGCACCTGGCCACGAGGGTCAGGGGCGCGCCCTACCCCCCTGGGCGCCCCCCTGCCTTGTGGGCCCACGGTGGCCCTCCTCCACTTATTCCTGCACCCACACACTTCTTCTTCCTCCCACAAACACAAATATCCAGCTCAAGCTTGAGTTCTAGCTCATTTTGCTACCATTTTCGATCTCCTTGCTCAAAGCACCTCTCGCAAAACTGGTTGGGGAGATTGTTCCTTGGTATGTGACTCCTCCATTGGTCCAATTAGTTTTTGTTCTAGTGCTTCATTCATTGCAAATTTTTGCTGCTTAGGTGACCCTGTTCTTGAGCTTGCATGTCAAATTTATATGGTCAAAAGTAGTTTTGATGCATGATATAGGCTCTAGGAACTTGTAGGAGTAGTTGCTATCAATTTTGTTGAGTTTGGTTTACTTTTATTTTGAAGTTACTAAAAATTTCAGAAATTTTTCAGAGGAAGAAACATGTTTAGGAAAATGTATCAAGGTGGCTCTTCAAGGAAATAAGAGCCCAGGTTTGCAATGCGTGGTGCTGATGAAGAGCCACCGAGAGATGCTCCAGTACGTCCTTGTGAATGGCCTTCAGAAAATTTTATGGATCAAGCGGGAATTAAGGAAGAATTTAACGCATATTTGCGTAACGCTGATCTTGTGAGCTTCGAGGAAGAAAAGAGCAGCCAGTATCACTATATCACTAGTTCCTTTGTGAGGAGGTTTGAATTTTCATCTTCACATAATTCTCCAACTGTCCTGTTTGATCTTTATGAAAATTCTTACACTATGGACTTAGAGGATTTTACCACTACTTGCAAACTTCCACAATGGGTTAGTGTCATGGAACCTCGCAAATCTGAATTTAGAGATTTTCTTGCTAGTATAATTGTGGGGGAATCTAGAGATATAACACAAGCTACCATAGGGAGCATTCATTTTCCTGCTACACATTATTTTGCTCTCTTCATAGGTAGATGCATTAATGGTAAAGATGAACCATGTCACATGTGTGTCCCCAACCTTAGTATTCTTAGGAGTGCTGTGTTGGGAGATAAATCTTATAATTTGGGAGCCATTGTTGCACGTAGGTTGCATCTGAATAGATTTAATGGAGATTTTTTGGTGGAATTTATGCAACCCGCTTAGCTGATTTTCTTGGTGTAACTATACATAATGATGATATTGAATTACCTCCGGCATACCTAGACTTTAATGCTCTGGTTCACCACCAGTTTGTCGAGGGGAATGAATCACCTCTCTAGTATCGTTTAATCTTTGACAGACGTCCTGTTGTCCGTATTACTCTCCCTGCTCCTGCCTTCTTTGATTATCAGGCAAAAGGAAGATATGCTATTACCAGAGAGGAGGCATATGAGTATGAGAGGAGGGCGGAGGCCGCTCGTCGCCACGCTGCAGCTCAGGAGGTGATAGCCGCTGCATCTCAGTACGACCCCAACTATTATTATGGATATCCGCCAGGCCAGCCGTGGCCATAGACCAACTTAGGCCAAAAGCCTAAGCTTGGGGGATTACGTATTTCTCACCGACATTATATTCATGTTCACACCCTCAGTGCTAGATGTCGGTGCTCATACTTTTTCATTGTATCATCCATGCTAGTTTATTTCCCTTTTTATGCTTTCTTCTTATGTGTTTAATAAAACTTAAGAAAAACAAAAAAACAGTTGTAGCTTTTAATTAGTTTACTTTCCATGTTTGTAGTAGTAATTAAAAAGAAAACCCAAAAATATTTCCTGTTCTTCTTTTGCTTGTTGGGAGCTTTCCTGTGTAAATAGTTTTATTTCTTTTCTTTGGGGGTCGATAGGAGAAGACCATAATTAAATTGTTGAAGTAGCTCTTATATGCATTATCATTGATCTGACAAAAGATCCCATATTGCCTTGTACTCTCCTATTTATTGAATGCTTGCAGATTCCAGCTTAGTCCAATGCACGTGCACTATTATTATTATTCACATCGTTCGGTAGTGCAAGTGAAAGGCAATTATGACGATATATGATGGACAGACTGAGATGAGAAAAGTTGGTATGAAATCGACCTCTCTTGTTTTTGTAAATATGATTAGTTCATCATTCTTGATTCAGCCTATTATGAATAAACATGTTTGCAATGACAACTAGAGATCATAGTTACTTGTGCCATGCTTGATTAGCTAGGAGCTTATAATGGTTTACCTTGCGTGCCAACATGCTATTAAAATGGTTGTGATGTGGTATGATAGGGTGGTATCCTCCTCTGAATTATTTAAGTGACTTGACTTGGCGCATGTTCACGCATGTAGTTGAAACAAAATCAACATAGCCTTCACGATATTTATGTTCATGGTGGATGAGGGAGTCCTGGATTAGGGGGTGTTCGGATAGTTGGACTATATCTTCAGCCGGACTCCTGGACTATGAAGATACAAGATTGAAGACTCCGTCCCGTGTCCGGAAGGGACTTTCCTTGGTGTGGAAGGCAAGCTTGGCGATACGGAAATGAAGATCTCCTACCATTGTAACCGACTTTGTGTAACACTAACCCTCTCTGGTGTCTATATAAACCAGAGGGTTTTAGTCCGTAGAACAACGTACACATCAACAATCATACCATAGGCTAGCTTCTAGGGTTTAGCCTCCTCGATCTCGTGGTAGATCTACTCTTGTACTACCCATATCATCAATATTAATCAAGCAGGACGTAGGGTTTTACCTCCATCGAGAGGGCCCAAACCTGGGTAAAACTTTGTGTCCCTTGTCTCCTGTTACCATCCGGCCTAGACGCACAGTTCGGGACCCCCTACCCGAGATCCGCCGGTTTTGACACCGACATTGGTGCTTTCATTGAGAGTTCCTCTATGTCGTCGCCATCAGGCTCGATGGCTCCTACGATCATCAATAGCGATGCAGTCCAGGGTGAGATCTTCCTCCCCGGACAGATCTTCGTCTTCGGCGGCTTCGCACTGCGGGCCAATTCGATTGGCCGTCTGGAGCAGATCAAAAGCTACGCCCTCGGCCGTCAGTCAGATTTGGAAGTTTAAACTACACGGCTGACATCCGCGGGGACTTGATCTTCGACGGATTCGAGCCACTGTCGAGCGCGCCGCACTGTCACGACGAGCATGATTTAGCTCTGCCGCTGAACAGTGCCCTGGAGGCCGCACCCACATCAGTTCCGACCCTTAATTCGGAGCCAACTGCGCCGATCGAAGATGGGCGGTTGGACGCCACCTCGGGGGCCGCGACCCCAACGGCGATTGAGCCGAACACCAGCCCCGTACTCTGCGAGACTCGTGACTCCAAGGAGCCAGACTCCTCTCCGGACTCCGAACCCTCCGCACCCCTGCCGATTGAATCCGATTGGGCGCCGATCATGGAGTTCACTGCCGCGGACATCTTTCAGCACTCGCCTCTCGGCGATATCCTGAAGTCACTGAAGTCTCTCTCTTTAACAGGAGAGCCCTAGCCGGACTACGGTCAGCAAGGTTGGGGTACGGACAATGAAGAAATTCAAAGCCCACCCACCACCCACTTTGTAGCCACTGTCGACGACTTAACCGACATGCTCGACTTCGACTCCGAAGACATCGACGGTATGGACGCCGATGAAGGAGATGATGAAGAACCAGTGCCTACTAGGCCCTGGAAAGCCACCTCGTCGTATGACATATACATGGTGGACACCCCAAAAGAGGGAGATGGCGATGGAACAGCGGAGGATGACCCCTCCAAGAAACAGCCTAAGCGCCGGCGTCAGCGGCGCCACTCAAAATCCCGCCAAAACAAACACGGTGATTCCAGCACGGGAGATAATAATACTCCGGAAAGCGCCAAAGAAAACCCCCTCTAGCAAGATTTAGCACAGGAGGATGGAGAAACCAGCCCTCATGAGAGAGCGGTGGACAGAGAGGTCGAGGACAATAATTATATGCCTCCCTCCAAAGACGAGGCAAGCCTCGACGACGACGAATTCGCCGTGCCAGAGGATCCCGTCGAGCAAGAGCATTTTCAACGCAGGCTTATGGCCACGGCAAGAAGCCTCAAGAAAAAACAGCAACAACTTAGAGCTGATCAAGATTTGCTAGTCGACAGATGGACTGAAGTCCTCGCGGCCGAAGAGCATAAACTTGAACGCCCCTCCAAGAGCTACCCAAAGTGCAGGTTGCTACCCCGATTAGAGGAGGAAGCACTTGATGCGGCCGACCGGCCACCTCGTGGTTGCGACAAAGAGGCCTCTCGGCCCTCCACTCAAGCCGCACCCCGTACCAAGGCACGGGAATATGCGCCGGACTTACGAGACATGTTGGAGGACAAGGCAAGGCAAACAAGATCGATCTACGGATTGCGTGGACGCCCCACAGCTCAAGACGGTAACCGTCACGCCGGCCACAAATTCGGCGGGGCCAAACACAGTAGACAAGGCTCATTGGAGCTACGTCATGATATAGCCCAGTACAGAGGCGCCGCACACCCACTCTGCTTTACAGACGAAATAATGGATCATCAAATCCCCGAGGGTTTCAAACCCGTAAACATCGAATCATATGATGGCACAACAGATCATGTGGTATGGATCGAGGATTATCTCCTTCATATCCACATGGCCCGCGGCGATGATTTCCACGCCATCAAATACCTCCCACTCAAGCTTAAAGGACCAGCTCGGCATTGGCTTAACAGCTTGCCAACAGGATCAATCAATTGTTGGGAGGACCTGGAAGCCGCATTCGTCAACAATTTCCAGGGCACTTATGTGCGACCCCCAGACGCCGATGACCTAGGTCACGTAATTCAGCAGCCAGAGGAATCGGCCAGGCAATTCTGGACACGGTTCCTAACAAAGAAAAATCAAATAGTCGACTGTCCGGACGCTGAGGCCCTAGCAACCTTCAAGCACAATATCCATGATGAGTGGCTGGCCCGGCACCTTGGACAGGAAAACCTGAAATCTATGGCAGCACTCACGACACTCATGACCCGCTTTTGCGCGGGAGAAGACAGTTGGCTTGCTCATAGCAACAATATGACCAAGAACCCTGGTAATTCGGACACCTGGGACAGTAATGGCAGGTCGCGTCGCAACAAGCAGAAGCGTCGCATTAACGGCGACAATGCTGAGGATACGGCAGTTAATGCCGGATTCAGAGGCTCTAAATCCGGTCAGCGGAAAAAGCCATTCAAAAGGAATCCTAGGGGCCCGTCCAGTTTGGACCAAATACTCGACCGCTCGTGCCAGATACATGGCACCCCCGAAAAGCCGGCCAATCACACCAACAGGGATTGTTGGGTGTTCAAGCAGACAGGCAAGTTAAACGCCGAAAATGAAGACAAGGGGCTGCATAGCGATGACGACGAGGAGCCCCGGCTGCCGAATAATAGTGGACAGAAGGGTTTCCCCCACAAGTGCGGACGGTGAACATGATATATGCAACCCACGTCCCCAAAATGGAGCGGAAGCGCGCGTTAAGGGACATATACGCGGTAGAGCCAGTCGCCCCAAAGTTCAACCCATGGTCCTCCTGCCCGATCACCTTTGATCGAAGGGACCATCCCACTAGCATCCGTCATGGCGGATTCGCCGCATTGGTTCTAGACCCAATTATTGACGGATTTCATCTCACTAGAGTCCTTATGGACGGCAGCAGCAGCCTGAACCTGCTTTACCAGGATACAGTGCGGAAAATGGGCATAGATCCCTCGAGGATTAAGCCCACCAAAACGACCTTTAAAGGCGTAATACCAGGTGTAGAGGCCAACTGTGCAGGCTCAGTCACACATGAAGTGGTCTTCGGATCCCCGAATAATTTCCGAAGCGAGGAGTTAATCTTCGACATAGTCCCGTTTCGCAGTGGTTATCACGCACTACTCGGGTGAACCGCATTCGCTAAGTTCAATGTTGTACTGCATTATGCATACCTTAAGCTCAAGATGCCAGGCCCTCAAGGAGTAATTATGGTCAATGAAAACACCGAACGCTCCCTCCTAACGGAGGAGCACACGGTGGCCCTTGCAGCAGAAGTACAAAGCAGCCTCTCCAGGCAGTTCTCTAGTCCGACCACTAAACGACCGGACACCGTCAAGCGCACCCGGAGTAACCTACAACAAGACCGCCTGGCATGATCCGAGCAGGCGCAGCAATGCGGCCCCAACCCCAACCCTCGCAAAAAGGCGACGCTAGTACTTCACGTACATAACTACGCTCTAGAGATACCATGGGCACAGGGGGAGGGGCACCATCACGGCACGCCCAAAACACGGCTTCAACCGTACCAGGGGCTGCCGATTTTTTAATTTTCTCTTATTTTCAGGACTCCATCCTTCGGAAGGCCTATTCGGTAGTTCAATTGCCGCACAAACGATGCAAGAACCAGGGAAGAAGACAAGCCACACCGCATTACGGAACTCCCAGGTGGTCTCTATCACGAGCAGTATACCCGTTCCGCATACTATTCCGCAGCTTGCCCCTGGAACGGACATGTTAACTAGTCCAACCTTCCACTTATTGCATTACTTGTATCGTTCTGCCTTAATCGCACCCCTTTTTAATAAACAATGCATAGCTTTCGTCTATTTTTGCATTACCTTTTTTCTTTATATATGTTCCTTAACGACATGTTGCACCCGTACGCGTTGGTACGGCCAAAATACGCCAGGGCTTTAGTACCCCTCAATATGGTGTAAGAAGTCCGAACACTTTAACAAGTGCGGCACCTCGAACTTATAGCATTATATGCATCGGCTCCGAATCATGTCTTGGGTCAATAGTTGGGTTTGCCTGGCTCCTATGTTTTGGTGCCTTACGTTCCGCTATATCAGCTAAGGTAGCACTAGGAGAACCACTGCGATTGTGCCCCAGTTGAGCTGGGTCGAGCACCTCAGTAGAGAAAGCTAAAACTGACTGTCATGATGAAGCGAGAGTTGGTTGCTCTTCGAGAGGTTTTTTCGAGTCCCTAAAGACTCATGGCGCTTAGGGCGAGGAGCCAGCTCTGTCCGGCCAAGGCGTGGATAGCGCCCCGAACTTAGTCTTCCGAATACCAGGGTCTTCGCCGAAATTTAAAATTATAGAATTCTATGGCTAAGTGAGAGTGTTCACGCATTATAGTCCGATTGCCTTGTTCGTTGGACTGAGCGCCTCCCTTGAAGGACCCAAACATGGGAAAAAGAGCGCTCAGGTTTATCCCCAAACACCCCGGCACTAGCGGAACGGGGGCAGAAGCCGACAAATCACCATCTCTCAGAATTGATAAACAGCCGCACAGAAGGTAATATTTTAAATTCCAACAACATTGCTTAGCGCATATAAACAAGTTTTCAGCGCACAGGACAAAACGAGCAAGTTTCACTCAAAAATTACATCCCTAGAACATTCATCCGCCACAAGGCAGGCACCCTTCAGAACATCCTTATAGTAATTCTTGGGCTTGTGATGCTCTTTCCCCGGCGGTGGCCCGTCCTTCACAAGCTTCTCAGCATCCAGCTTGCCCCAGTGCACCTTAGCACGGGCAAGGGCCCTACGGGCACCCTTAATGCAGACGGAGAGCTTGATGACTTCGAGCCTTGGACAGGCCTCCACCAGCCGCCGCACCAGCCCGAAATAGCTCCCAGGAAGAGCCCCTCCAGGCCACAGCCGAACAATGAGGCCCTTCATGGCCTGTTCGGCCACCTTGTGGAGCTCGACCAGTTGCTTCAGCTGGTCGCTCAGGGGCACGGGGTGTCCGGCCTCAGCATACTGAGACCAGAACACCTTCTCCATCGAGCTGCCCTCCTCGGCTTGATAGAATGCGGCGGCATCGGACACACTCCGGGGAAGATCTGCGAACGCTCCTGGAGAGCTCTGGATTCGGGTAAGTAACAAGTAACTCACGTTTATGTGTTTGCTTTGCATAAAGAATGCCTTACCCGCCGCTATCCTCTTCACCTCATCCAACTCCTGGAGGGTCTTCTGGGATTCGGCCTTGGCAGACTTGGCATTTTCAATAGCCATCGCGAGCTCGGACGCTTGCATCTTCGAGTCAAGCTCCAAACTCTCATGTTTTTCCAAGAGAGCCTGGAGCTCTTGCCGCACCTTGCCAACCTCGGCCTCATACTTCTCCCGCTCGGTACGCTCCGAGGCAGCCCTCTTCTCGGCCTCGACCAGCGCTTGCTTAAGGGTCGCCACTTCAGACGTGGCCCCTACAATAGCCATGATAATCCGGTCATTCTTTGCAATTGCACCTTTTTATATATATTTAAAAACAAGGTATTTCTCACCTTCATTGTCCTCGAGCTGCTTCTTGGCACGCCCGAGCTCTTGCTTGGACCGCTCGAGGTTCTGCTTTAGCGTGTCCACTTCCGCAGTCAGTGCGGCGGACGCAAGCAGAGAAGCCTGCACATGCATATTGACTCATTTTTGTTAGACTCCTGTGAATTTTATTTGATCCTCTATTCAGCTTTTCCTCCCGAACGCCAAACAGAGCATCAGGGGCTACTGTCTATGCGGTAATATTATTTACACATTCTTTACTTACCTCAAAGCCTGTTAAAAGGCTAGTACAAGCTTCAGTCAGTCCGCTCTTGGCGGACTGAACCTTCTGGACCACCGCACTCATAATAGTGCGGTGCTCCTCGTCGATGGAGGCGCCTTGGAGCGCCTCCAACATATTGTCCGATGCCTCCGGTTGGACGGGGGCCACCGAAACGGTGGACTTGCTCCTCTTGGAAGGAGGTCCCCTGCCGGACTCTGGAACCTCTGAAGGTTCCGGAGCGGTGTCCGGCCTAGAGCCGGACTTGGAGCCCTGGGGGGGTTTCATCCCCTTTACTCCTGGAGTCCGGGAGGTCGCCTTGCGGCGCCTCCAGGACCACCTCCTCCCGGCTTGGAACCTGTTGGGACAACACTTCGGTGTCGTCCATAGGGCGGGGGGAGGAAGCCGTCGGAAGCGAGTTCACATCCGATGAGTTCAGTGAGCCGCTCGACGATGCGTCGAGCCGGTCTTTAGGTGGGCTGCATAAACATATTCGACGTAAGGGAAAGCTGTGCAATAAACGAATACTATGAATTACTCTGGTATTCGGATACTTACGATTTTGCCAGGGGCTTGGCCTTGGGCTGCCACTCCTCTCCGCCACCGTTGGCGTCGGTGGAGCAGTCCGGAGGAAGGGTTTTCCCCTTCTTGGACCCTCCGGCCTCCCCCGAGAGGGCAGCCTTCCTTTTCTTCTCTCCCCCCGCTGGAGGGGGAGATGTCTCTTCTTCTTCCTCCTTGTCTTCACGGGAGGAATGCGCCTCGGAACCGTCGGATGATGGATCCGACACCTCCTGGCGCCGGGCACTCTTTCAAGTCCCCGTGGCCTTTTTTGCGGCCTTCTTCTCCGGCACCACATAGGGTGCCGGAACCAGCAGCTTCGCCAGGCAAGCGTCCACTGGGCCTTCAGGCAAAGGAGCCGGACAGTTGATCTGTCCGGATGTCACCTGCCAATCCTGTCAAGGGTAAGGGAGTTTAGATCCCGCATGGAGTCAAACTATGAAAAACTGATACCCTGTAAAAGAAAAAAAACAGCTTACCGCGAGAGCATGACGCCGCGCACTGAATCCGCGATCCTCGATAGCGGATGCGGGAGCCTCGGCGCCCTTAAAAAGCACCTTCCAGGCATCTTCATACGTTGTGTCGAAGAGCCTGCTCAGAGTTTGGTGCCGCGCCGGGTCGAACTCCCACAGGTTGAAAGCCCGTTGTTGACACGGGAGGATCAAGTGGATGAGCATAACCTGGACTACGTTGACAAGTTTGAGCTTCTTGTCCACCAGGGTTTGGACGCATGTTTGGAGTCCGGTCAGCTCTCCCTTCTTACCCCACAATAGGCCTGTCTCCTTCCAGGAGGTGAGCCGCATAGGGGGTCCAGATCGAAACTCTAGGGGTGCGACCCATTCGGTGTCGCGTGCTCGGTGATGTAAAACCATCCCGATTGCCACCCCTTCAGGGTCTCCACAAAGGAGCCCTCGAGCCATAGGACGTTGGCCATCTTGCCCACCATGGCGCCTCCGCACTCCGCCTGGTTGCCGCGCACCACCTTCAGCTTGACGTTGAAAGTCTTGAGCCATAGGCCGAAATGGGGGCGGATGCGGAGGAAGGCCTCGCACACGACGATAAACGCCGAGATGTTGAGGACGAAGTTCGGGGCCAGGTCGTGGAAATCCAGGCCGTAGTAGAACATGAGCCCCCGGACAAATGGGTGGAGAGGGAAGCCCAGTCCGCGGAGGAAATGGGGGAGGAACACCACCCTCTCATGGGGCCTAGAGGTGGGGATGAGCTGCCCCTTTTCGGGAAGCTGGTACGCAATGTCGTTAGATAGGTATCCGGCTTTCCTCAGCTTTTTGATGTGTCCCTCCGTGACGGAGGAGACCATCCACTTGCCTCCCGCTCCGGACATGGCTGGAGAAGGTTGAGGTGGGGAGTGCGGACTTGGGCACTGGAGCTCGAGTGCGCAAGAATGGATAGGCGAAGGAGGAAGAAGGCGTAGGTGAAAAGGTGGATCCTTATCCCCTTATATGGGTGGACGCAACTACATGTCCCCACCAGCCTGGTAAAACTCGCTTATCTCCAAGCACCGTAATCAATGGCGCGGTTGGGTTACCCACGCCCGTATTGATGAGAATCCCGGGATAAGGGGACATGATCTCTGCTTTAACAAGATGTGCCAAGGAAACCGCCTCGCATGACGCCTTGAGGTGGGATAATGAAACGACTTGTATAAAGGCTTGGCCGTGGTGTGACACGCTACGGAATACGTCAGCAGATTAGATTGGTGTAAATATTATTCTCTCTATGGCAATATGTGGAAACTTATTTTGCAAAGCCGGACACTATCTTTGTGTTCAAAATCTTCTATGAAGTACTTGGAGGAGGAACCCTCCTTGCAATGCCGAAGACAATCTGTGCGCCGGACTCGTCGTCATTGAAGTCTGGTTTAGGGGCTACTAGAGATCATAGTTTCTTGTGACATGCTTGATTAGCTAGGAGCTTATAATGGTTTACCTTGCGTGCCAACATGCTATTAAAATGGTTGTGATGTGGTATGATAGGGTGGTATCCTCCTCTGAATTATTTAAGTGACTTGACTTGGCGCATGTTCACGCATGTAGTTGAAACAAAATCAACATAGCCTTCACGATATTTATGTTCATGGTGGATGAGGGAGTCCTGGATTAGGGGGTGTTCGGATAGCTGGACTATACCTTCAGCCGGACTCCTGGACTATGAAGATACAAGATTGAAGACTCCGTCCCGTGTCCGGAAGGGACTTTCCTTGGCGTGGAAGGAAGCTTGGCGATACGGATATGAAGATCTCCTACCATTGTAACCGACTTTGTGTAACCCTAACCCTCTCCGGTGTCTATATAAACAGGAGGGTTTTAGTCCGTAGAACAACGTACACATCAACACTCATACCATAGGCTAGCTTCTAGGGTTTAGCCTCCTCGATCTCGTGGTAGATCTACTCTTGTACTACCCATATCATCAATATTAATCAAGCAGGACGTAGGGTTTTACCTCCATCGAGAGGGCCCGAACCTGGGTAAAACTTCGTGTCCCTTGTCTCCTGTTACCATCCGGCCTAGACGCACAGTTCGGGACCCCCTACCCGAGATCCGCCGATTTTGACACCGATAGTGGATTATATCCTACTCATGCATGCATTTGATGTTGATTAATTTTAATGCATGTTCATGACTCTTGTCGCTCTCTAGCTGGTCGCTTCCCAGTCTTTTGCTAGCCTTCACCTGTACTAAGCGGGAATACTGCTTGTGCATCCAACTCCATAAACCCCAAAGTTATTCCATATGAGTCCACCACACCTACCTATATACGGCATCTACCTGCCATTCCAAGCAAATTTGTATGTGCCAAACTCTAAACCTTCAAATAAATATCATGTTTTGTATGCTCGGATAGCTCATGTATCGACTAGGGATGTCTGTATCTTCCATGTTAGGTGGGTTATTCTCAAGAGGAGTGGACTCCGCTCCTCACTCACGAGAAAGTGGCTGGTCACCGGGATGCCCAGTCCCATGCTTTATGCAAATCAAATCAAAATAGCTGCAAACAAAACTCCTCCTGGGACTCTTGTTAGTTAGAGGCACTCGTTTTTTCGAGCAAGCCATGGATTGATGCTTGTTGGTGGAGGGGGAGTATAAACTTTACCATTCTGTTTGGGAACCGCCTATAATGTGTGTAGCATGGAAGATATTGCCATCTCTTGGTTGTTATGTTGACAATTAAAGTATACCTCTCAAAATATTATTCACCACTATTTCAAAACCGAGTTCTGGCACCTCTATAAATCCCTGCTTCCCTCTGCGAAGGGCCTATCTATTTAATTTTATGTTGAGTCATCATCCTCTTATTAAAAAAGCACCAGTTGGAGAGCACCGCTGTCATTTGCATTCATTACTGTTAGTTTACATTGAGTATGACTTGACTGGATCTCTTTTACCATGAATTACAATGTCTAGTCGGTCCTAGATCTTTAAAGGTGCTTTGCGTTTATGTTTTGCGGTCTCGGAAAGGGCTAGCGAGATACCATCTTGTTATATCATATTATGATTGTTTTGAGAAAGTGTTGTCATCCGAGATTTATTATTATTGCTCGCTAGTTGATTATGCCATTGATATGAGTAAACATGAGACCTATGCGTTATTGTGAATGTGGTTAGTTCATAATCTTTGCTGAAAACTTGAATGCTGGCTTTACATATTTATAACAACAAGAGCAAACAGAGTTTGTAAAAGTTTTTCTTTATCACTTTCAGTTTATCAACTGAATTGCTTGAGGACAAGCAAAGGTTTAAGCTTGGGGGAGTTGATACGTCTCCATCGTATCTACTTTTCCAAACACTTTTGCCCTTGTTTTGGACTCTAACTTGCATGATTTGAGTGGAACTAACCCAGACTGATGTTGTTTTCAGCAGAATTGCTATGGTGTTATTTATATGCAGAAACAAAAGTTCTCGGAATGACCTGAAACTTCATGGAACATCTATTCGGAAATAATAAAAAATCCTTGCAAAAGATGAAGACCAGGGGGCCCACCACCTGTCCACGAGGGTGGGGGGCACACCTGCCCCCTAGGGCGCGCCCCCTACCTCGTGGGCCCCCTGGAGCTCCTCCGACCTCAACTCCAACTCTATATATTTGCTTTCGGGGCGAAAAAAATCAGAGAGAAGGATCCATCGCGTTTTATGATACGGAGCCGCCGCCAAGCCCTAAAACCTCTCGGGAGGGCTGATCTGGAGTCCGTTCGGGGCTCCGGAGAGGGGAATCCGTCGCCGTCATCATCATCAACCATCCTCCATCACCAATTTCATGATGCTCACCGCCGTGTGTGAGTAATTCCATCGTAGGCTTGCTGGACGGTGATGGCTTGGATGAGATTTATCATGTAATCGAGTTAGTTTTGTTAGGGTTTGATCCCTAGTATCCACTATGTTCTGAGATTGATGTTGCTATGACTTTGCTATGCTTAATGCTTGTCACTAGGGCCCGAGTGCCATGATTTCAGATCTGAACCTATTATGTTTTCATCAATATATGAGAGTTCTTGATCCTATCTTGCAAGTCTATAGTCACCTATTATGTGTTATGATCCGTTAACCCCGAAGTGACAATAATCAGGATACTTACCGGTGATGACCGTAGTTTGAGGAGTAAATGTATTCATTATGTGTTAATGCTTTGGTCCGGTACTCTATTAAAAGGCGGCCTTAATATCCCTTAGTTTCCGCTAGGACCCCGCTGCCACGGGAGGGTAGGACAAAAGATGGCATGCAAGTTCTTTTCCATAAGCATGTATGACTATATTCGGTATACATGCCTACATTACATTGATGAACTGGAGCTAGTTCTATGTCACCCTAGGTTATGACTGTTACATGATGAACCGCATCCGGCATAATTCTCTATCACCGATCCATTGCCTACGAGCTTTCCATATATTGTTCTTCGCTTATTTACTTTTCTGTTGCTATTGCTATCATCACTACAAAATACCAAAAACATTACTTTTGCTACCGTTACCACTACTATCATATTACTTTGCTACTAAACACTTTGCTGCGGATATTAAGTTTCCAGGTGTGGTTGAATTGACAACTCAGTTGCTAATACTTGAGAATATTATTTGGCTCCCCTTGTGTCGAATCAATAAATTTGGGTTGAATACTCTACCCCCGAAAACTGTTGCGATCCCCTATACTTGTGGGTTATCAGTGACAGAAAGGGAACCGACACGTATTGTATTGTTGCCATCGAGGATAAAATATGAGGTTTATATCATATTGCTTGAGTTTATCTCTCTACATCATGTCATCTTGCCTAATGCATATGAACTTAATACTCAAGATGCATGTTGGATAGCGGTCGATGTGTGGAGTAATAGTAGTAGATGCATAATCATTTTGGTCTACTTGACACAGACGTGATGCCTATGTTTATGATCATGCCTAGATATTCTCATAACTATGCATTTTTTATCAATTGCTCGACAGTAATTTGTTCACCCACCATAAAATATGCTATCTTGAGAGAAGCCACTAGTGAAACCAATGTGTTGGGGATCGTAGCAGAAATTTAAAAAATTTCTACGCATCACCAAGATCAATCTATGGATTAATCTAGCAACGAGGGGAAGGAGAGTGCATCTACATACCCTTGTAGATCGCTAAGCGGAAGCGTTCAAGTGAACGGGGTTGATGGAGTCGTACTCGTCGTGATCCAAATCACCGATGATCCTAGCGCCGAACGGACGGCACCTCCGTGTTCAACACACGTACGGAACGGGAGACGTCTCCCACGCCTTGATCCAGCAAGGAGGAGGGAGAGGTTGAGGAAGAGAGTCCAACAGCAGCACAACGGCATGGTGGTGATGGAGTGGCAGTTCTCCGGCAGGGCTTCGCCAAGCTCATGCGGAGGAGGAGAGGCATTGGAGGGGAGGGGCTGCGCCAGGTTCAAGGGTGTGGCCGCCCTCCCACCCCTCCACTATTTATAGGTGGGGAGAGAGGGGGCCGGCCCCCCTAGATCCCATCTAGGGTTGGGGGCGGCGGCCAAAGGGGGGAGGAGTGCCTCCCAAGTCAAGTGGAGGCCCTCCCCCTTAGGGTTTCCCCTCTCCCATGCGCATGGGCCTTGGGGGGCTGGTTCCCTTGGCCCATTAAGGTTAGGGCGCCCCCTTACAGCCCATGCTGCTGTATTGGACGTGGTGGAACATTTTCCGGACCTCTGGACCCCTCCGGAATTCTGCGGAACCTTCCGGAAGCTTCCCGGTACAATACCGGAAAAAACCGAACTTTTCCCGGAACCTGAACAACAACTTTCCGTATATAAATCTTTACCTCCGGACCATTCCGGAACTCCTCATGACGTCCGTGATCTCATCCGGGACTCCGAACAACATTCGGTAATCACATACAAGTCTTCCTAATAACCCTAGCGTCATCGAACCTTAAGTGTGTAGACCCTACGGGTTCGGGAACCATGCAGACATGACCGAGACAACTCTCCGGCCAATAACCGACAGCGGGATCTGGATACCCATGTTGGCTCCCACATGTTCCACGATGATCTCATCGGATGAACCACGATGTCGAGGATTCAATCAATCCCGTATTCAATTCCCTTTGTCCAGCGGTATTGTACTTGCCCGAGATTTGATCGTCGGTATCTCGATACCTTGTTCAATCTCGTTACCGGCAAGTCTCTTTACTCGTTCCATAACACATCATCCCGTGATCAACTCCTTGGTCACATTGTGCACATTATGATGATGTCCTACCGAGTGGGCCCAGAGATACCTCTCCGTTAAACGGAGTGACAAATCCCAGTCTCGATTCGTGCCAACCCAACAGACACTTTCAGAGATACCTGTAGTGAACCTTTATAGCCACTCAGTTATGTTGTGACGTTTGGCACACCCAAAACACTCCTACGGTATCCGGGAGTTGCACAATCTCATGGTCTAAGGAAATGATACTTGACAATAGAAAAGCTTTAGCATACGAACTACACGATTTTTGTGCTAGGCTTAGGATTGGGTCTTGTCCAACACATCATTCTCCTAATGATGTGATCCCGTTATCAACGACATCCAATGTCCATGGTCAGGAAACCGTAACCATCCTATTGATCAACGAGCTAGTCAACTAGAGGCTTACTAGGGACATGGTGTTGTCTATGTATCCACACATGTATCTGAGTTTCCTATCAATACAATTCTAGCATGGATAACAAACGGTTATCATGAACAATGCAATATAATAATAACCAATTTATTATTGCCTCTAGGGCATATTTCCAACACTATGGCCCCCGGGTCTACTTTACATCATATAAGTTTATGATCTACAATTCTAGTTTACTATTTATTTTGCAATCTTTACTTTCCAATCTATACAACAAAAATACCAAAAAAAAATATTTATCTTATTATCCTTATCAGATCTCACTTTTGCAAGTGGCCGTGAAAGGATTAACAACCCCTTTATCGTGTTGGTTGCAAGGTTCTTATTTGTTTGTGCAGGTACTAGGCGACTTGCGTGTAGTCTCCTACTGGATTGATACTTGGTTCTCAAAAATTGAGGGAAATACTTACGCTACTTTGCTGCATCACCCTTGCCTCTTCAAGGGAAAACCAAAGCATGCTCAAGAGGTAGCACCGGCCCGTCTCGTTTCCGGTGGTCTTAGGGCCATGGAGGCGTGGTAGATCCCGACTCTTGCCAGCGAGAGGGCTCCGTTTTTAGATTTTTCTTTGAGTTTTGTTAGATTTTGTGTTCTGCTCAGAAAGACGAGACGGCTACGTGAAAGGATCGAGAAGAGGTGTCTAGAGGGGGGTGAATAGACTCTAATCAAGAAAAGTCACAGTTTTTAATTCTTTAGGTTCATGTGGAGTATTAGTACAAGTTTAAACATTTACAAAACATATCAAGAAAGCATACAAAGAGTATATGAGCAGTGGAAAGTAAAGCATGCAAGTTGCAAGAATGTAAAGAGCAGGGATTGGAGTGTGCAAACGCAATTTGGAGACACGGACATTTTTGGTGTGGTTCCGATAGGTGGTGCTATCGTACATCCACGTTGATGGAGACTTCAACCCACGAAGGGTAACGGTTGCGCGAGTCCATGGAGGGCTCCACTCACGAAGGGTCCACGAAGAAGCAACCTTATCTATCCCACCATGGCCGTCGCCCACGAAGGACTTGCCTCACTAGGGTAGATCTTCACGAAGTAGGCGATCTCCTTGCCCTTACAAACTCCTTGGTTCAACTCCACAATCTTGTCGGAGGCTCCCAATTGACACCTAGCCAATCTAGGAAACACCACTCTCCAAGAAGTAACAAACGGTGTGTTGATGATGAACTCCTTGCTCTTGTGCTTCAAATGATAGTCTCCCCAACACTCAACTCTCTCTCATAGGATTGGATTTGGTAGAAAGAGGATTTGAGTGGAAAGCAACTTGGGGAAGGCTAGAGATCAAGATTTATGTGGTTGGAATGGAATATCTTTACCTTAACACAAGTGTAGGTGGTTCTCTCTCAGAAAATGTGTATTGGAAGTGTAGGCATGTTCTGAGGGCTCTCTCTATGAATGAAGAGTGGGTGGAGGGGTATTTATAGCCTCCACAAAAAATCTAACCGTTACACACAAATCACCAAACTCGGTGGGACCGATCCAGAGAACTCGGTCAGACCGATTTGGTTCATAATGTGACGGTTAGGTGTTTCGGTGGGACCGACTGGATCAACTCGGTGGGACCGATGTTCTAGGGTTAGGGTAAATCCAAAACTCGGTTTGACCGATTACTCCAACTCGGTGGGACCGATTTGGGTAATAAGCGAAACAGAGAGTTGGCCAAGCAAACTCGGTGTGGCCGATTGTATATCTCGGTGGGACCGAAAATATTGCAATAGGTAACAGAGAGTTTGCAAGCCCATCTCGGTGAGACCGAGATCCTATCGGTGAGACCAAACTGATTAGGGTTTCTGGCAGTGGCTATGTCAACTGAACTCGGCGGCGCCGGATAGAAAGAATCGGTGGGGCCGAGTTGGATATTTGGTGTGGGACATATTTGGAAGTGAGAAAGTGGTTGAGGGCTTTGGAGCATATCACTAAGCACTTTGAGCAAGCAAGCCATTAAGCAACACCTCATCCCTTCTTAATAGTATTGGCTTTCCTATGGACTCAATGTGATCTTGGATCATTAAAATAGAAAAATGTAGAGTCCTGAGCTTTGAGCTTGAGCCAATTTTTTGTCCTTAGCATATTGAAGGAGTTCCACATCCTCTAGTCCATGCCACTCCATTGTTGAACTTGTCTGAGGCATACTAGGTAGAAACATTAGTCCAACAAGAGATATGTTGACATTAATTACCAAAATCACCCAGGGAGCACTTGTGCTTTCACTACGGCTCCCTCAAGATGGAATAAAGTCCTCCCTGCCTAGCCCCCATCCCGGTGATGCATCTAACATCGTTGGTGGGTGTTTGGAGGTGTCTCTCCGGCGGGCCTGTTTTTGGTGGATTCGCTCGGCTTTGTTCGTCGTTTGTCGAGGTTCATGTACCTTTAGGTTGGATCCTTCCGTTCTAGACTACTCTTCATCGGCGGCGGTTGTTATTCTGGCGCGCTGGTCCTATGAGGTCTTAGCACTGAAGCGATGATGGCGACGCGCATTCAGCTCCCTTCAGTGCTTGTAGTCGTCGTTAGGTGGTCTACAGATCCAGATGTAATTTTATTATTTCTGGTGTTCATTGTACAGCCATAATTGAAGATGAATAGATCGAAAGTTTTTCCGGAAAAAAATTCGATTCAGACAATGTATAATGGATACAAGGAGAAGAGTCTATTTTACTACTTTTATTGAGTGGTTCAAGAGAAAACAACGAGGGGCATCTCTTTAAAGGCAGGTGGCCGTAGACAATAGGAATGAGCTGCTCTGGATGTGACCACTGTATGTGAATGCCATGGCAAAAAACAAGCAACCTGGGCCCTGAGTGGGATGAGCATAGATGATGATTCACGTCTTTGTAGCAATATTACGATGATGATGAGGCGTGTAACCATTGTTATTCGGAAGTATCTAGAATTAAATATGAGTGGGATGACATTTTTGGCTGCATCCCATGTGGTGGCAGTGTCCAGTAGGTTGGATGTGGTTGTTTGATTTTCATGATGTTGTATTATTCATTGCCGACTACTTTGTCTAGTGGATAGTTTGACCGTTTCGTATATGGACGTTGTCACTTTGTATTTATATATAATCCTCATGCCATTGTCCTTGTAGTACGTGGGCCATCTAGAGATGTTCATGAGTCTTTTCATCGAATTAGTGTGTGGGCTGTCCGCTAGATATATTACATCTTGAGACGATATAAACTACCGGAGTACACACACCCACTCACCGGAGTTACGGACACGTGTACAATATAAACACTCGAGCACACACATAGATGGGAGTACATGCACAACTCACCAGAGTTGTCGACTTTCGAATTGATGAGTTACCACCGATAATTCATAGTAATTTAGTAGACAAATAAAGTGTTAAAACTGAAGTTTCATATGTGGTCGGTTGGGAATATGTCCACCATCCTAACCTTTTTTGTGAAAAGAACATGTAGGTCTATTAACCAAATTAGCAATATAAATACCTCTAGAAAATTTAAAAAATTACTTCGAAGTTTCAAGGGTCCGACCTTATTCCACCTAGACGGGTCGATGGCTCGCCGCCGCATGCCGCTTTATCATTGAAGCTAGTATACCAATGTTGACTGCGGACAAGAAGTAATCAAAACCACGATCTTGCCGGACTATAACGCGTAGGAGAGAAAGTTGTCACAAGCGGAAGAGCCACAGATCCAAAAGTCAAACTTTCATTATTTTTCACAGACCTCACGCCGACACTAGAGGTTGTACCGACGTGATAGAGATGAGGTAGGAGGATCAAACTACAAAAGGGAAGCAGCCACCTTCAACGACCCGACAAACCCTGCAAATCTTAACCTCACCAGCTACATGAATCTACACCAACGAGCCACAACGCCATCGCAGACAATTCTGTAAGCGTTACCTATTATCCTAGTAGTAGTAGGTGGATATTTCATATGGAGTAGTACGTGCAATCCTTATAATTAATGCGGTAACAGCTTGTGATCACCAAACCTGCCACATTTATTATTTTTCTTTCACAAGAAAACGACAAGAGTTTCCATATGTGCACACAAGTTTTGTACTAGCTTCTTCTATAAATAGAGATCTCGGCTTGCATCTCACTACATCTCCATACATACATCACACATCTCTTCCAAGAATGGCATTCTCGTTCCTGCCAGAACTAGTCATCTCCATAGTTGTGGTACATGTAGTTATTGTAGGTTTATACTACATAAAGTCTAGTAAGAACCCATTGTTGCCCGTGAGCTGGCCAGTAGTAGGCATCCTCCCTTCCATGGTCGTCAACCTACACAGATTGCATCACTACATCTCCTTTGACCTCCTCACACCATCTGGCCACAGCCTAAAGGTTGCCATAGCCAGCATACGGATGTTCATAACCTGCGACCCAACAAATATCCAATACATCTTTAGCTCGAACCACACAAACTATCCCAAGGGCGAAGATTATGCCGAAATCTTTGACATGACGAGAGGCTCTCTCTTCAGCGCAGATGGCGAATCATCCCGACGGGAGCGTGCCAACTACCAGAGTGTGTTGAGCAACCCGCTGTTGGTTGGGTTGATGACTAAGTGTTGTCACGACAAGGTGGAGAAGAGTCTCCTACCCTTCATGGACCACATGGTGAGAACCAATACTCATGTTGACATGAATGATATGTTGATGAGGCTTGTGTTCGACCTGTATGCCACAACCATCTTCAGCGTGGACCCCGCTTATCTGTCCCTCGACATGCCGTCGGTACACGTCGCGAACGCGATGGACACGGTCATGGAGGTGGGCTTTGTCCGTCACATTGTGCCGGCATTTTTTTGGAAGGTGATGAGGCGCCTGAACATCGGTCCGGAGAGGAAGCTCGCCGCCGCGCAAGCGGTTTTTCGCGGCTTCATCATGGACATGATCACGGAGAGGAGGAAGAAGGGCCATATTATTGGTCAAGAAGTACACATTGATGTTTTGTCTAACTATGTCAATGACAAGAACTACAATGATGATTTACTACAGGCAACACTCATTACGTATATGATCGCTGGGAGGGACACGATTGGCACTACCTTGCCATGGGTTGTCTACAACCTCGCCAAGAACCCGCACATCGTGTCAAGCATTCGCAACGAACTAGCACCCATCATGTCCCGCAAAGCAGCCATTGCTGGCGCTGTCACGATGATGACATTTGAGCCAGAAGAGGTTAGACCCCTAGTCTACCTGCAAGCCACCTTGTTGGAGACACTCAGGTTGTACCCGCCGATCCCTATCGAGCGCAGGTCGGTGGTATCCACTGATGTGATGCCGAGTGGCCATGTTGTTTGTGCCCAGGACATCATCCTCGTCTCTATCTACTCCGTCGGTAGAATGGAGTCTGTTTGGGGGTCCGACTGTCTGGAGTATAGACCTGAGAGGTGGCTCTCTAATGATGGACGTCAACTGCGATACGTACCCTCGAACAAGTTCCCAGCATTTAACTCAGGGGCAAGGTTGTGCCTTGGCAAGGACATTGCAATCATGCAGATGAAGATCATCATCGTTGCTATCGTGTGTAACTTTGATGTGAAAATGGTTGATGGACAAGCCATCGACACGAAGTTGTCATGTCTTCTACAAATGAAGAATGGGCTTAAGGTGAACTTGAGTAAAGTACAAATGTAAGGGTATATGTATATATGTGTCTCTATATATGAATAAAGGGAAGTCATTATCGCTTAATACGTGTTGTGCAAACCCTACTTAACATGAATTATAATATTCACAAATATTTACTCCAAGAATTCAAACATAAATATCAAGATGTAGTGTTTTGAACGATTTATTTATTTACCATGTATTGATAAATATCCCCGCGGTACAGTCACATGCACATGAAAAACACGTTACGAGCAAACATCATGTGACCTATGCCAAAAAGGTTAGGGTGGTTGTATTCCACACTACTCTCGTCCCACCACATTTTTTGTGTGTGAGGGGGTGTTCTATAAAATATCATGGTCCCTTATGTAATTATTGAAAAGTGTAGTTCATTCTACCAAGTTTGGTGGTTCACTCTATAAGAAGAAATAGTTAGGAAAACCCGTGAAGCTCACCACTCATGCCCCTCATAGTCCAAACCTCGTGTTACACGCAGCTTTGAAAAATGTACATAAGAAGAACCGCCAAAATGCAGGGTAGTCGAGAAGTTCACTCGTTATTGGAGAGGCTGACAAAATATTACAAAATGGTAAAATTTCTCCAAGCAAGTTGCTTTTTCCTAATGAAGTTCACTTTCATATGGGAGGGGAATGAGAGTCATCTGAACGCACCCCAGCCACCACAATTCAGATGTGCATATCATGCAGTTCATCTGTGCGGCTTAGTGAGCCACACTTGACCGTCGTAGTACAAATAATTCCCTCGCACAGTTCATGTGTCTCGGTTCAGTGAAAATAAGTTCTATTCCACTCGATGGGTGTCGCCTGGTTTTTAAAATGCTCTTAAACCGTAACAAATCTAGAATAGTGTTCGACATAGAAAAGAATGCAAATAATCGATATATTTCCAATTGTGTACTATTTGTGTTATTCTGACAAATAGTTTGAAAATTGTCATGCCAAAAAAGTACTAACCCACCGGGAGGGTTCTTTGCAGTTCAAAATTGTCTATTCTTCAACCGATTGTAGAATAGATGGAAGGTGCTTCTAGTTAGTACACCAGCCACTCTAGGTGTGAGCCACTTCGGCACTTCCCTTGATGCACAACCAATGCTCATCGAGCAAAACTTTTTTGCAACACATAGGTGGGTTCTATGAATCATTTTAAGAGAATACGAATTGGATAGGAGGTATGAATTGCTAGGTCTCTTACAATGGTATATGATTCCTATCGTCAGTCTAAACAATCTATGCAGATTAATTTCAGATTCAATGGATTAGGTCTCATTCATATTTAAAAATTAATGTGGTGCCTCGAAAGGGGCTTCCAAACAGATGCCACTGACTCTAAGTGTGAGCCTCCTCAACAGTTCACTTGGTACAAAACTAAGGATCGTTGAGTGTGTTTGTTTCAGATAGGACATTTGATTTGCTAGGACTGTTACATTGGTATGTGATTTCCATGGTAAAACTGACCATCAATATAGATTTACTCTTAGATTCAATGGTTCAGATTTAGCGTATTGTCTCAAAAGGTGCTTCAAGTTAGACAATATATTCTAAGTTGGGCTAGCTACTATTGTGTTACAAAATACATCTAGGGTTGCCTTGCAAGAACTTTGGGAAATAGCAACTTATTTGGTGCGGCGGAGGCTGCTCAAAAGGCTAGTTCGTACCAGTTATATAACTGCCCTAAAATCTTTGCATGGACCATTTTATTTGGACGTTGGAGAGGAAGATGAGGGACGGTATTAGTATCACATTGGCATCATGCGGCAATCTTTCAAGATGAGTGGAACTTGGAGGTTGCTAGTCTTCATGCTGCGAGAGTTTGTGTTGACCGCTCATGTACATTGCAAAAAAAGAGTATTAACAACTATGCAGATTTCTCTACCCAAAAAAATACATACTTAGTAGCATATGATGTATCTTTTGTTAGAGTCAACATTAAAAATATGTGAACGTGTTCCATTTCCGGATTATACAACAAGAAAATTCTATTTCACTACTTCCTCTATTTACTATTATAAGATGTTCTAACTTTTTTCTGAATCGGATATACATGGACAAGTTTTAGTGTATTTGTTCACTCACATTCCGTATGAAGTCCATACTAAAACTAAAGTATTCAAAACGTTTTATAATAATGAACAGAGGGAGTACTTTTTAAGAGGTTCAAGGCAAAACACGTAGAACCATATATTTGAAGGCAGGTAGCCGCAGGAAGGATGGAATTGATCTGATGGGTCCACTGTATGTGGTTACCATGGCCGAAAGCGAGTTGGCTGCGCCTGAGCCGGATGAGCATAAATGTGGATAGCAAACAGATCTTTGTTGTTAAAGCAAGATGGTGATGAGAGGTGTAATCATTATTATTCGAAAATATATTGGATTTTCTATGGGTGGAATAATATTGCTACTTGCATCCACATTTGATGGCAGTATCCAGTTGATTAGATGAGGTCGACCACTCCTGAGGACGTGGTTTTTACTATTGCCAACTACTTAGATGTTGTTGTTTGTCAGGTTGATGATTAGGCTGTCTTGTTGGTGGACGTCGTCGCTTTGTATTCAAAGCCTTCTTGCCATTGCATTATACGTGGGCCATGCGGACTTCTATGTCGGCTATCTGAAGATATTACTTCATGAGTATGATGAATTATCTTACGGTGACACAAGTAAACTAGTTAGATTCACATGTCTAAACTCGGCCATTATATTATGATAATAACAGTGCATGAGAATCACTTGCACACATCTTTAGCACAAAGAAAATACACATTGAAGCTATCTATTCTTACCCGCAAGAAAAAAAAGTATTCTGATATACTCGTACAATTCCTTCAGTGTGTACCCCGTGGAAGTGTGAACCACACCCTCCGGTAGTAACCAATCCTTCTTTGGTTCAGTTTCGCTTCCCACTCTTTCATCCGAGGGAATTTCTCTTTCTACTCATCCGTTGGCAGGTCGAGCTTAATTAGCATGATGGCCAACCCATTTTTGCCACCCTTGCCAGCTCGTGCATGGCTGCTGCTTGCGTGCATTTGACACCACTTTTGCTGAGTGGTGGGATGTGCACGGCTCCGAAGAACTTGCCAGGTGATTTACGAACTGGTTGGGCTGGGCTGTGACGCCGGACAGGAGAGGAGGCCAGTCAGGGCGACCAAAAAATGCACATTGAAGCTATCTAGAAGAGTCAAGGTTGTGTGTGGAACGACCCAGACAACTTGGGGTGTGGGGGGTGGGGGCTACTGTAGATGCTCCCTGCAACTACTCAATAATCTCATACTGTAAGGATATATATATATATAAGCTCACCTACCCATGCATTCAACACAAATGCCACTACGTGGAACAAAACCATATGACAGCAAATCGATTTTCATTTGTCCATTACT